>NW_027062613.1:43606-146106 GCF_032884065.1 Artemia franciscana
ATATATATATATCTATATATATATATATATATATATATATATATATATATATATATATATATATATATATATATATATATATATATATATATATATATATATATATATATATATATATATATATATATATATATATATATATATATATATATATATATATATATATATATATATATATATATATATATATATATATATATATATATATATATATATATATATATATATATATATAAATAAGTTGTAAGTATTTTTTGTTGAGGGTTTGCATATGAAATAAGGAAGAAAAAGAAATCTGAAAAAAGTAAAAAACTAAAAAAATAAAAGAAAAAAGAACTAATAAAAAAAACTAAAAATTAGAAAAAATCAAAAGAAGAAAATAACCTAAAAGTAAAAAAAAACACTAAAAAATAAAAAAATAAAAAAATTAAAAAGGTAAAAAACAAAAGAAAAAACAAAACAAAAGAAAAAAACAAAAAACTAAATGAAGAAAAAACCTGAAAAGAAAAAAACTAAAAAAATAAAAAGGTAATAAACTAAAAAGAAAAAAAGCTAAGAATAGAGCTAAAAACTAAAAAAAAAGAATAATTTAAAAAAAGAGAAAATTATTTTTTTTTAATTTCTTTTAGTTTTTCTCATTTTTATTTTTTAATTTTTTTTATTTCACTTTCTTCTTTAAATTTCAGACGTTTTATGCAAACCCTCAAACATACAAAAAACAAACATGTTTTATTTGTTTTTTTTTCTTTTTTTTTTGTTTTGTAGCTTTCTTAGTTTTTCTTAGCTTTTCTTCTTTTAGTTTTTTACCTCTTTTAATTTAAAAAAAAAAAAAAATAAGAAACCTAAAAAGAAAAAGAAGCAAATAAACAAAAAAGGTCAAAAAATAAAAAAAAGAAAAAACTAATAAAGAAAACTAAGAAAAAAAGGAAAAACTAAAAATTAGGAAAAACTAATAGAAAAAATGAGAAAAAAAAATAAAAAGGTAAAAAACAATAAAAAACTAAAAAGAAAAAAAATAAAAAAAAACTGAAAAAGACTAAAGAAGAAATAATAAATAAAAAGAAAAAAAGAAGAAACCATAAAAAAAAAACAAAAAAAGAAAACTAACAAAATAAGAACAAAAAGAAAAACGAGGAAAAAACTAAAAACTAAAAAAGAAAAATAGAAAAAGAAAAACCAAGAAAGGAGAAAAAAAGAATAAAAAGACAACTAAAAAAGAGGGAAAAAAACTTTAAAGGGTAAAAAACTAAGAAAACTAAAAAGAAAAAAAGGATAAAAATTAAAAAAATAAAAAACAAAAAAAGAAATAAAAACCAAAAAACTATTTAAAAATGAAGAAACAAAAAAAAATAAAAATGGGAAAACAAAAATAACAGAGAAACTGAAAAAAGAAACTAACAAACAATATAAAAACTAAAAAAAGAAAAATTAAGACTAAAAACTCAAAAAACTAAAAAAAAAATAAAAAGAAAAAAAAGAAAAGAGAAAAACTAAAAAAACTATAAGAAAACTTTTAAAATAAAAAATAATAAAAAATTTAAAGACAAAAACTAAAGAAAAAGAAAGAAAAAATAAAAAACTAAAAAAAAATTAAAAAAAGAAACACTTAAAAGAAACAAAATATAAAATGAAAAACTTTTGAATAATATGTATTCAAAAAAATTGAGGATCTTTCGATTTTATTGAATTGTTTAAAATGTAAAAAAACTGGAATTGCAAAAATATTTTAATATATTTTTAGATTAAATTAATTCCAAAACTGTAAAACAAGTACCAAAAAGTTCGGTGTTTATTAGACATTGCTGAGCTTTAGCATGCTAGGCATGTAAAGATTTCTCCAAGTGTCAATTATTGTCAAAAGATAGAATGTTACCAGAAAGCGAAACCAGGCTTGCGGTTGAAAGAGTAAGGACCAGATTAGGAATGTACAATTTACGTCAACCAAGCCTTGTCAAGCAACTACCAGAGTTACGCAAAACCAGACTTGATGCTGAAAGAGAAAGTAAAAAAAGAAGGCGTGTCGAGGAACTACCAGAGTAACGTGAAAACTTTCTTCTTTAAATTTCAGACGTTTTATGCAAACCCTCAAACATACAAAAACAAACATGTTTTATTTGTTTTTTTTTCTTTTTTTTTGTTTTGTAGCTTTCTTAGTTTTTCTTAGCTTTTCTTCTTTTTAGTTTTTTACCTCTTTTAATTTAAAAAAATAAAAAAATAAGAAACATAAAAAGAAAAAGAAGCAAATAAACAAAAAAGGTCAAAAAATAAAAAAAGAAAAAACTAATAAAGAAAACTAAGAAAAAAAGGAAAAAACTAAAAATTAGGAAAAACTAATAGAAAAAATGAGAAAAAAAAATAAAAAGGTAAAAAACAATAAAAAACTAAAAAGAAAAAAAACAAAAAAAAAACTGAAAAAGACTAAAGAAGAAATAATAAATAAAAAGAAAAAAAAAAGAAACCATAAAAAAAACAAAAAAAGAAAACTAACAAAATAAGAACAAAAAAGAAAAACGAGGAAAAACTAAAAACTAAAAAGAAAAATAGAAAAAGAAAAACCAAGAAAGGAGAAAAAAAGAATAAAAAGACAACTAAAAAAGAGGGAAAAAACTTTAAAGGGTAAAAAACTAAGAAAACTAAAAAGAAAAAAAGGATAAAAATTAAAAAAATAAAAAACAAAAAAAGAAATAAAAACCAAAAAACCATTTAAAAATGAAGAAACAAAAAAAAATAAAAATGGGAAAACAAAAATAACAGAGAAACTGAAAAAAGAAACTAACAAACAATATAAAAAACTAAAAAAAGAAAAATTAAGACTAAAAACTCAAAAAACTAAAAAAAAATAAAAAGAAAAAAAAGAAAAGAGAAAAACTAAAAAAACTATAAGAAAACTTTTAAAATAAAAAATAATAAAAAATT
Source organism: Artemia franciscana (assembly GCF_032884065.1). NCBI lineage: Eukaryota > Metazoa > Arthropoda > Branchiopoda > Anostraca > Artemiidae > Artemia > Artemia franciscana. The sequence continues at coordinate 46,523 of NW_027062613.1, forward strand.
AAAAGACAAAAACTAAAGAAAAAGAAAGAAAAATAAAAAACTAAAAAAAAATTAAAAAAAGAAACACTTAAAAAGAAACAAAATATAAAATGAAAAACTTTTGAATAATATGTATTCAAAAAAATTGAGGATCTTTCGATTTTATTGAATTGTTTAAAATGTAAAAAAACTGGAATTGCAAAAATATTTTAATATATTTTCACAATAGATTAAATTAATTCCAAAACTGTAAAACAAGTACCAAAAAGTTCGCTGTTTATTAGACATTGCTGAGCTTTAGCATGCTAGGCATGTAAAGATTTCTCCAAGTGTCAATTATTGTCAAAAGATAGAATGTTACCAGAAAGCAAAACCAGGCTTGCGGTTGAAAGAGTAAGGACCAGATTAGGAATGTACAATTTACGTCAACCAAGCCTTGTCAAGCAACTACCAGAGTTACGCAAAACCAGACTTGATGCTGAAAGAGAAAGTAAAAAAGAAGGCGTGTCGAGGAACTACCAGAGTAACGTGAAAACAGGCTTCTGGCTCAAAGAGAGAATGGCAAAAGTAAGCGTGGCGAGGAATAACAAGAGCAAAGTGAAAACAAGCTTGAGGCTCAAAGAGATAATGCCAAAGGAAAGTGTGCCAAGGAATCACAAAAGTAACGTGAAAATTATCGCCTGGCCTTGAGGTACAGCCCAGTAGATAATTATAGCTTGAGTAGATGTGTTCAAATCGGGACTATGTATTAAATTTGTCCCTACTGCAAGAACTTGAAATTTAATGGTGAAACAATGGGAATTTGTTGCGCCTCAAGAAAAGTTAAGCATCCTCAACTGGCTGCAACCCCATAGCCATTGAAGACTTTGCTTACTGGAACTACATCAGAATTTAAGCGTTTTTTTTTATCAAAAATCAGAAAATAAAACTCATTTTTTCAAATGACATCGTCTGGTGCCCAAATGGGAAATCAAGGTCAATTTATGCCTACTTTCAATGTAAAAGGGCAAATTCATCATAGAGCAGGGTACCTTCTACCATTCTCATGTCACAATCATAAATTTTTACAACTATACTTCATCAGTGCTAGCAATTCTGAATTGAATGCACGTAGTGAAATGTCTCTGACGTTGTAAGGACTATCGTTTCCCAATTACAAAAACTTTTGCACAAAATAATGATTTAGTGCATCTGTTCAAACCAGCTATCGATTTGATGCCTAATGATACGCATAAAATTGTTGTTTCCCCTAACAAAACGCTTACTGGCAAACAAGTGCGTAGATACAATCCTCCAATTATCGACGAAATGGCAATTGTTATGGGGGTTGATCAGTTTTCACCTCGAGATATTATTCTTCATAAGTGAAACGCATATTTTGTAAGAATTGCTGAAACTCATCTATGCTACGATGGCCTACAATATCCTATAATGTTTTGGGAGGGAGCCGACGGCTATCACTTTAATAATAAATTGATAGATTCATCCACTAATAAACCAGCGGATAATAAATGCAGCGCAATGAATTGTTATTCCTAGAGACTAATGATTCGTCAATATTGAAATAATTGTAATTTAAAATGCCGTCACTTGCTTCACCAACCCATCATTGATATGTTTAAATACATTGAATCAGAACGTTTGCTAGTTATCTGTCTGAAAAGACCAAGCTCCGCTCATAACAATACATTAATTTTTGAGATGCAGCTGTAAATGACAGTAATACCACTAACGTTGGAAGATTAACGATTTTAGCTTCGTCATATGCTGGCAGTCCCGGTTATATGCACGAAATATGGTCAAGATGCTGTTGCGTCTGTTCGTCTTTGTGGTCGTCCAGATTTATTTACCTGAAAAAATATAGAGAAGGGCCTATACCGTAATATGGTACAAAATGTTATACATGGGCCTTGCGGTGCACTGAACGAAAAGTCACTATGCATGGCCAAAGAAAGGTGCACAAAGCAATATCCTCAACTTTTAGTACCCAACACAAGTACTGGCAATGATGGTTACCCACAATATAGAAGAAGATCTACTAAAAATGGTGGTAAAACAGCAATAATAAAGAAGCGTAACGGTACCACCATCGAAGTAGATAACCATTGGGCTGTTCTATATTCCCCTTTATTATCGAAAATATTTAATGCTTACATAAACGCAGAATATTGTAACGCCGTGAAAGCAATGAAATACATATGTGAATGTGTCAACAAAGGCAGTGACATTACAGTTTTTGGCTTGCACTCCAAAAGCAGTGATATGGATGATATCGTACAATATCAAGCTAGAAGATACATAAGCAGTAATGAAACTGTTTTGCGATTTCTTTCATTTCCAATACATGAGCGAAGTCCAGCTGTTGTTCACTTAGTGGTACATTTACAGAATGGTCAAGAGTTTATTTTTCAGAATCCAACCTGCAACAAAGACCCCTGAATCCACTAGATACAACTTTAACTGCTTTATTTTCTTTATGCCAAAATGATCCTTTCGCAAAAAATTTCTTTATACTTAAGTGCCTTCGTATTAAACGTGGAATGCTAAAAATAAATCATTTGAACGTCGAAAACAGGGTAATTCAATCGACGGCCAACCTACCATCTTCAAAGATACCACGATAGGCAGACTCTTCACCATTCACCCCAATCAACATGAATGCTTCTTTCTCCGCCTGCTTTGGTGAGTGTACCCGGTCCAACATCCTTTGAGTATTTGAGAACTAAACTATACATGACACTTACCGAAGTGCATGCCTTTCTTTGAATTTATTGCAGAATGACATTGGGATCTCAAAATGTCAATGAAAGATTGGGATAACGTGAACAAAATCTACCCGGTCCGACGTCCTTTGAGTGTTTGAGCACTGTAAACGGTACTATATATGACACTTACCGTAGTGCAGGCCAAGCTCTGAATTTACTGGAAAATGACCAACACTGGGATAACTGCATCAATGATGTGTGCGAAGCGTCAACTCCAAGTCAAATTCGTGCATTGTTTTGAATCATACTAGCAACCTGCTCCCCTTCAGATCCAACAGAGCTATGGGAGAAATATAAATTGAAGAGGGCCGAAGATATGCTCCATCGAAAACCTTTAGAGATGTCAGATATGACTGTTGATTTTACATCAGAAATGTATAACTACACTTTAGTTATTATTGAAGATTTGTGCTTATGTACAGCAATCAAACCTCTTCAGGATTTGAGAATACCTTCACCTGATTGTGCCTCTGCTGTTTCGACATGTGGAGAATTGCAACCTGAAAAAAGTTACAGCACGAGTGATCTATTGTCGTATGTAATAAATAATATTTTTAAGTTAAAGTATCAGCAAAAATATATTTATGATACGATAATGCATTGGGTCGATAGCAACGTTGGAGAAATTGTCTTCTTGGATGCACCAAAGGGTACTGATGAAACGATTGTGATAAAACTGATTCTGGCATCAATTCAATCAAAAGAAGACATAGTGTTGGCAATTGAGTCGTCCGGAATAACCACAACGTTGCTCCCTGGTGGAAGAACTGCTTATTCCGCTTTGAAAATGCCTCTGAATTTGCATTCTACAGAAACTCCCAGATGCAATATTTCCAAATCATCTGGGACTGGTAATGTATTGAAGCAATGCATATTTATTATTTGGAAAAATTGCAAAATGGCACAAAAAAATTTCTCGAGAGTCTGGAGCAATCTCTACGATATTTGCAAGGAAATTCGAAACCCTTCGGCACCACATTCAAATTGGTTGCGGGAGATTTCAGGCAAACATTACCTATAATACCTAGATAAACCCCTGCAGACAAAATTAATACTTGCCTTAAAAATTAGGATCAATAGGTGCACTTAAAGACATTAAAATTAACTACAAATATGCGTTTTCGATTGCAAAACGATGACTCAGGTCAAACATTTTCAGATCAATTGCTGACAATTGGAAAATGAAACCTCCAAGTAGACTCAATTTCAGGACGTATACAACTGCCTGGTGAATTCTGTAGTTTAGAGGTGTCCAAAAATTAATTGGTTGAAAAAGTATTTCCGAATATTCTAACAAATTATAAAAACTATAAATGGCTAAGTGAACGAGCGATTCTGGCAGCCAAGACTAAAGACATCCACAAAATCAACAATATTATGTTGACCAAGATTTTGGCAGCCAAGAATATTGCTACGAAATATTAACCCACCAAAGTTTTGAAATGGTACGCTACTTGCCGAAGAAAAAGAAAAACAGAATAGAGCCAACAAGCTTAACAGGGCCTTTTGAGGGTGAGGCTGTTCCTATGAATCGCATTCCAATGATTTCAATGGATCTGCCTTTTGAATTTAAAAGATTGCAATTCCCAATTCCATTAGCATTTGCAATCACCATCAACAAAGCTCGGGTCAATCATTAGAAAAATGTGGTGTAGATCTTGATACAGATTGTTTTCCCATGGACAATTGTACGTTGCATGTTCGAGGGTTGGTAAACCTGAAAATCTATTTATATGCAGCAACAATCGGACAGCGAAGAATGTATAATATTCACAATTTTTACGCAGTTAATTTGTGTTGTATCTATCTATCTATCTATTTATCTATATAAAAATGAGTTATGTGTATGCATGTTTGTTTGTTTGTAAAACGAGCGTTTGCATAGGACGTCGTTATTAGTACATAAGGCTTTGTATATGCAGAGACAAGGGGAAAGCTAAGAATGTTGTATATTCGCAAGTTTTACGTAGTTGAAAACACATATATACATCTATCTATATTCATAGGTGGTACACAGGGACACAACTACAATGGCGCGTAACGAATATGGTGCGTAACGACTTAAGCACGCGGGGGGTTTGGGGGGGGAGCGCGAAGTGCCCCCACCAACTAGGTGTTGGGGCGGCGTGAAGCGCCACCCCAACAGCTAGTATACAATTCAAATTAGCAACGTAAAACTTGCGAATATACATTATTCTTCACTAGCCCATTGTATGTGCAAATAAACAGATTGTCAGGTTTACCGACCTTCCAACATGCAATGTACAATTGTCCATAAGAAAAACTTCGTTGATGGTGATTGCAAATGCTGTTCGAATTGGGAATAGTAATTTTTTAAATTGAAAAGACAGATCCGTTGGAATCATGGGAATGCGAAGAATATGAACAGCCTCACCCTCGAAAGGCCCTGTCAAGAATGTCACCTCTTTTACGTTTTCCATTATTTTTTACGGCACGTCGCGTGCCGTTGCAAAGCTTTAGTGGGCTGATATTTTGTAGCAATATTATTGGTACGCCTAGTTTTAGCTGGAGCACGTGTGGTGGAAACCCTGGGAGATCCAGGGACTTTAAAAAATTCAGATTGATAATTAACTGCTTCATTTGGTTCCAGAACTGTGTTGACTGACTTGTAAAGACCTGCCTGTTCTCGAATCCTTGTCAAAACAGTATTGTTGATTTTGTGGACTTCTTTATTCTTGGCTGCCAGAATAACTCATTCACTTAGCCATTTATGATTTTTATAATTGGTTAGAATATTCAGGAATACTTTTTCAAGTCATTCATTTTTGGACGTCACTAAATTAAAGAATTCAGCAGGCAGTTGTATACGTCCTGAAATTGAGTCTACTGGGAGCTTTCCGTTTCCAATTGCTAGCAATTGATTTGAAAATCTTTGACCAGAGACATCGTTTTACAATCGGACAGGCATATTTGTAGTTAATTTTAATGTCTTTACGTGTGCAAATAAATTAGAATTTTTCAGGCAAGCATTCATTTCGTCAGCAGCTAGGTATTATAGGTAATGTTTGCCTGAAATTTCACGCAAGCAATATTGATGTGCTGCCAAAGGGATTCGAATTTCCTCGCAAACCTCGCAATAATTACTCAAGAGCGTCGAGTGATTCCTTATGTGCCATTGTGCACTCATCCCAAATAATAATTTGCATTGCTGCAATACTTTACCCATCCCAGATGATTTGGAAATATTGCATGCTGGAGAGTCTGTAGAATGCGAATTCAGAGGCAATTTCAAAGCGGATTGAGCAGTTCTTCTACCAGGCAGGAACGTTGTGGCTAATCTGGACGACGCAATTGCCAATGCTATATCATTTTCTTATCGAATTGATGCCAGAACCAATTTTATCACAAACGTTTTACCAGTATGATCTGGTGCATCCAGAAAAAAGATTTCTCCAACGTTGTTATGAACACAATGCATTATCGTATCAAAAATGTCTTTTTGCTCAGACGCTAACTTAAAAATATTATTTTTTACGTACAACAATAGATCACTCGTGTTGTAACTTTGTTCACGATCCCATTTTGTTCACGTTATCCCAATCTTTTATTGACATTTTGAGATCCAAATGTCATTCTGCAATAAATTCAAAGAAAGGCATGCACTTCGGTAAGTGTCATGTATAGTTTAGTTCTCAAATACTCAAAGGATGTTGGACCGGGTACACTCACCAAAGCAGGCGGAGAAAGAAGCATTCATGTTTATTGGGGTGAATGGTGTAGAGTCTTCCTATCGTGGTAACTTTGAAGATGGTAGGTTGGCCGTCGACTGAATTACCCTGTTTTCGACGTTCAAATCATTAATTATTAGTGTTCCACGTGTAAGACGAAGGCATTTAAGTTCGCAGCAGTTTTTTTGCAAAAGAATCATTTTGGGATAGCGGAAAGAAAGCAGTTAACGTTGTTCCGATGGATTTGGGGCTGTTAGTTGCAAGTGGGGGATACAACACAACCCTCCTGAACTCCAGATTTCTTTGAACACCAGCCGCTATTCTCATTTTCCTCCTTAACTAAATAATACTCATTTCCTCTCATATATATATATATATATATATATATATATATATATATATATATATATATATATATATATATATATATATATATATATATATATATATATATATATATATATAAATTGCCTATTTCCATAATTGTTTTTTATTCATTTCTTTCATGCTATAGGGTGACAAATCAGGAAATTCTGTCGATCGAAGAAATGCTGGTACGTCTTTAATTCCTTCTTCTAGTTTTATTTTTATATACGCTCAAATAATGCGCTACTTAATTTTTTTTATTTTTTATAACGCTTTCCTTATTCTGTTGTAGTTATTTTTACGTACAATCATAACGAGCGCGTTAATATTAATTTTTATCTCAATTTTTTGAAGGCGGTAAATGTACTTTAAAGTTTGTACTATTAATTTAGATTATAGGGGGAATCATAACTTCCAAGACCACACTGCCTTTCCACGACGAAAGTAAAACAGTTCAAAATAGGGATGAAACCTTTTAATTGACAGTGCACAGATATAAAAATACGCACCATCCTAGGTTTGCCCTTGTGTGTCCCAGCTGTGAATATATATATATATATATATATATATATATATATATATATATATATATATATATATATATATATATTTATATCATGAAAAGAGAAATCACCAATGCAACAGCACAAACACACAAAAAAAAGAGACAGAAGGAGAAAAGGAAGACTGTTTTCCTAAATAAGTGCTTAATATAGACCAGCACTTGAATGAGGCCTTAACCCTACTGATCCATACAATCACATAGGTCAAACAGGATAGCCACACACAATCAACCATAAAGAATAATCCATGGACAGGCAGTCATGTCGTCAATAAGTATAAGTCGTCATTTACCAAACAATACAAAAATAATATAGACAAATAATTCAGAGGCAACACCCAACATAAGGGCTCATCAGGAGAATACACTGGCCTATATAGGGTTTCTCTTTGAGTGTCCAGGTCGTCATTTTTATTCCCTGTGTTCCGGTGTACCGGTTGTCATTTGTGTCCCGGTGTCCCAGTCTGTAATCTCGTCAGTCGACAAACAACTTCATGACGGCATTATGCTCAATCCTTATAATTACGTCAGTTGACCAAAATGACGTCTTTCGACTCGACAAACATAACGTTAGTCGACAGTCGACAAACATGACTTCAGTACACACGCAACCTATTCTTATGTATATCGATGGAAGGTTCAACCAAAAATTACGTCAGGGGGATTAAACAAGTGAGGGATTAGGACAAAGGGATACTGCTAATAATGCCCAATAATCTTGTTAAAGAATCATCTTAGATGTAGATGGGTCTCGATTTATTGCATAGATACCCTACAGAGTATTCCTAAGGACCACAGGAATTATGCTGGGTTTTGCAATTCATAAACACTAACGATATAATAATAACAATAAATTTTATTCGGTATTTACATACAAAATGTCTGGCAGATGCACTTTGATAAATTATCAATCGAAACACACATAAGCTCAGACTTAGGCTCAAACAAGTCTATATTTCTTCAAACTCATCTTTAGACAAATACTTGACTAACAGTCGCCTTAAGCTTGACTGACTGAAAGTCTTCAGTTTTTTCGTGTTCGTTAACTTGTTATGGGTTGTTTTACCTCCATAATTAAGGTAATGGAATTGGCACAATTCAATTTTATAAAACTTATTGTATTAAACCTTATATTAATATTGTACACTTGAACAAATGTTGGCTTATGCTAATAATATCTAGTTTCAATTGTTTGAATTATACTACCAGTTTCAAACGATCGTACTTTTTATTAAAATTGATTTTAACTCAAATTTCTTTACAATTGATGTTAAATATACACCAGTAAGTAAAAACACTTGTCGTTGTTATTTTATTCTGCAAATCACTATTGTCCTCTTCTGATTAATTTTCACCAAGCTTGAATAATCATAGTTGGCATTTGCTTCTATTCGACTGGTATTATTGATGCGTTCCCTTCTGCGTAGGTTGTTATGGATTGGGAAATATCAGTTATGTAGTTATGCGGGCATTCTTTGATGATTGAAGAATCTTGACTATAGATATAACTCGTTTCTTAATTTTGGATCAAAATGAGTGGTTGGTAGATGACATAGGATGCCAGTGCCTATAATAAAAATTTATTGGCAGAATTATATTCTTAATAAGTAAAATAACATAAAAACTATATTATGCCACTACAACAAAAATTAAAAATAGCACATGATAAATCATTGGCAATATTCTAATCATTATTATTTAACTTTATTTTGCTACTAATTATAGTATTGTGGCAGAGAAAACGATAACTCTGTCTGATAAAATAGCAAACTACTTGGTTAATGTTAGAGGTCTTAATTTTATATATAGTATTTTCTGCCAATTTTCTTATGTTTCTAATGTATATTTTTGTCGAAAAGCACGCAACTTATGTTGTCGTAGCCTCTCTACATATATACATTAGCAATATTTAATTTTAAAATAACTGGGAATTTGAATATAAAAGAGACGACTTCTTAATTCTCTATAATGTCTATATTCTCCCAATTCTTTTGGTTTAGATATCATCGGGAGCATTGGGGTTTAATTGGTGCAATTCCTTTGCATCAATTATGTCGTGTATGGGCTTTGTCTTTTGCAGTTTTAAGAAACTTTCATAGTATAAGATTAGTAGTGCTCTTATTGTAAGTGAAATGAGAAAAACCAGAATTTTAGTAATTATAACATTGTACCAGGCATTTTGTGAGAAAAATCCATACTGACTTTCCACATATTTTTATCTTTGGTCTTCATTAGTGAAAAGTAGTATTTGTAAATGTAATGCCTCCTTTATCTTAATCAATTGGATTGTACATTTTATTTTGGGCCTATGATATTTTTGCTTGTTGTGATTAAAGGTGAGTTCGTTCGTTTGTATAGTTTGGCTACTAGTCGCAACCTTGTTTAATATTGATCATTCTAAAGTCGTGTAAGACTAGTTTAGTTCGATAACTGGGGTTGATTTTCTCTGTATGGTTGCAACAGGATAGGGATCTTACTGTACTTTGGGTGCGGTAAATAACCATAGGTCATTTCGTAGGTTTCCCCTTCCAAACTTCCTATTAGAGTCTCAGACGAGTTAGGAATTTCTTGTTACTGTGATTCCCTAAGAAAAGGATCTAACATACATGATCCTATTTTCATTTTAGTTAGTAAACTAAGTTTTTGTGTGAGTTCGTTAGTTTGTTAGTACATATTTTTTCTGTCCTAATCAATGAGCATACATGTTGCTTCTGGTTCAATGCTCGTGAAGGAGTTAGTTATTTAATTTTATCAGGAAAGGTAAATTTTCAATATTAATTATATATGGACTATTGATTGATTAGATAAATTTTAACTACTGCGAAAAGTTGTTCATTGATTTCGGTGATATGAACCTTCACTTTGATATAATATAAAATACCTGTGAATCTTCTGGCTCTAATGGCAAATGAAGACCAAATGTTAGATGAGTTATTATTTCACCTTGAATATTTTCCAGGCTAAAGGGGTCTACTAAGTCGTAAGATAGGGTTCCTCTCATAGTTCGAATAGTGTGAACTTCAACTAAATGACATCAGTAGCCAGCCAGATTAAATAATGATATCGTTACTATATCGACTGAAAACATTGTTAAGCTTGAATCAGTGACCACTCCTTCAACTTTGTTTTTTAAATAATTCATGGTATTGACGGTTTTAAAATCTTTTTGGGAATCACTAAAATTCTGTCTTTTTAATGGTTGGCTATACTTGCTTGTATTTTTTGTACATATTCATGGTATTCATCATTGTTTTTAGTCTTTTCACAATTTTTCTTCTATATTTACATATTCTCCGGTGAACAAACTGCCAAACACATGCTCACCTATGATGAGGATTATGCTCGTTGACCTTCTAAATTTACTTCTGCGAAAAAAGACTTCAAATATTCACCTTGAGCTTTGTTTGAGTTTTTGTACGTCTACAATAAACAATCCAAATAACACTTCTAACCTTTGCCAGTATAATAATAGGAAGGTTTGATGAGTAAAAATTTTCAATGCATTATCGTTAGTTCTGCGAGAGCTTCGAAATCATTCTGTGCTGGTTTGTCAGCCATTGCTAGTCGTGGACAGGTTATTTCACTGTCAAATGTCCTACACTTTCTTCTAAATTTATCATTGGGACACTTTTTGTCTCCGTCCATGCATTCTGTTTTATCATAGTAAGTATCAACGATAGGGACTATCGCATTGAATTGTATTCTTCAAACGATTTTTGAGGATTTCCATACCAATCTATTGGATTTTGCTAACTGTCTTATTGTTGTTAGGATTTTGTTGTAATTTTTATTTCGATTTAGTTTGATTTCTAAATCGGTCTCTAAGACTGGCGTATCCATTTCTATTGGTTGTTTGTCAGTATGAGGTAATGCTGTGGGAAAGGTTTCTTCATGCTTGTTGAGGTGGTATATTTAGTTTTAGAGCTAGTTTCTTCGTTTGGAATTCCCAGAAGATAGGTGTATTGAAATATTTTTTGAGACACATTTTGTAGTTTCTGACACATTACTAGTGGTTATCTCTAAATTATTGTTGATTGTAACATTGAGGCTCTGAGTGGTTTTGTTATTTTTTCTAATTTTGTTTCTGTATTTACCTTCCTGTATTAATGTTTGCATTCAAATTTGTGTGTCAGTTAACTAGCATTATTAGCAGAACTCATCGTTTTTTTCTATACCTTTGGTAGCTTTAATTATTTTTGGTATTTTATTTCACTGTGTTACAATATTTTATTTGATTTGGATTGGTTGTATTTTGATTGGCAGAGTTTCTAACTAGTTTTGTTGAATATTTGAGATAAATTTGATCTGGTTTAGCTTGATGTCAGTCGGTATGGTTTTAGAGGTGTCTTGTGCCTCATTTGTTTGTTAATAATCAAAGATGCTAAATAACATCTGGTTGTGCTCTAATCCCTTGAAAATATTCCATATAATTTGTATTTCAATTAATAGTGTGCAGTCTCAATCATCAAATTTCTATTTTGAGAGGGGGCTAATTGTTTTTTTTTTGTGTCAAAATTTATTTATATCATTTATTGAAGAGGTTTGCTTTTCATTTTTTGATATTTTTCGTTTCTCTTTTGTCAATCCTATGGGTTTTTCAATTTCAGCCCCTTTTTCATCGAAATAATCTATTCATTTATTTGATTTTAGTTTGGGAATCGTAGGAAATGAAATAGATTTTGGTCCCTCTGTGCATCCTTACTTGATTGCAGTACTTTCTCATTGATTGCTTCCGATCTCAGGTATTGGAATATGGATTCCTTTAGATTGTTAATATTTTTCTCCAGTCTCATTAGTTGTTGTAAATTGTTTCGAATGGTCCATGGTCAGAAGTGAATTCTCATCCTTGAATATCACTCCATGTTTTTTGATGTCATACGCAATTGTATGAATAAACATACTCATCAAAATGGTTAGGATTTTTAATTTTGTTCTAAAATTAACATTAATTAGTGTTTTTCCAATTATAATTTTCTTTACTGTACTTATTTCTTTGCATTGAAATTTTAGAAAAAAACATCAGGATTTAGGTCTGTTTTCATAGTTATTCTTAAAAACGCATCATTTATGAATTTTAGTTATTTACTATGTAAAACACTAGACGTATTTTTCAGCCAAACATTCAATTTGAATGTTAATGGTTCTAGTCTTGATGGTTAAGGGGCAAGAGACACAATTTTAAGAAGCAAAATTGGGCCATTATTGGTAAGAAAATGTAAAAACTATGTGTTTTTTCTTAATAATGATATATTATGTTAAAAACGTTTGTTGTATGTTCATTTTGGAGACTGGGGCTATGTGGGTATCAGTATCAATAGGGTTATATTACTTATTAGTAAGAAAAGAAATAAAATTTTAAAGAATAAGAAGTTATTAGCAAATTCGGTTGAAATTTTTTTCTTGAGGTCTAGGATAGGGTTACCTAAATTCCTATTAGGGCTACCCTACTTCCTAATTACAAAAAAAAAATATATTATTTATAAAATCAGTTGAATTATTGATGTTGAGGCCATAGGGGTATGGTGAAATTCAGTACCGTAAGGACCATACTATTTATTAACACAGATTTTTGTAGTCTTTAACCTTAAAACAACATTGTAGGTATTCATGCGTTCTGTTATCGAGTATTTCATCATATATAATAATTACGCATCAAAATCTGACATTTATGCAAAGTAATATCTAAGAAACTGTTCATTTTCTAAAAAAAATAAAAATTGAAGTGAATCCATTAATATTTAATAGTAATTTAGAAATGCTATTAATTAAAAATATATAATTTATATGAAGTTAAAAAAAAATTTTAAATTAGAATAATAATAAAAAAAATTAATTGGAATTTATTGCATTCGTCTCTCATCTAAAAAAACCATGTTGTTTACTTAAATAAAAGGATTTACCTAACGCTTAAAAATGAATAATTTGTAAATAACTTGTTAATTTCAGAGTTAAATAAACAGATAGTCTGTGTCCTCGTTAAGTTTGGAATTACAGCTAAGAATTATAATTAGTCCCAACAAGCATTGGTTTTTGCTATTCAAGTATGTACAGTTAGTTCTGATATTAATTTAGAATGGACCTTATGGTAAAATTGTCACCAAGGGTAGTTCCTAGGGTATTTACCTCAACGTAGAATGTCTTTTTTCTTGTGCAGTCTTTCGGTCGGACAAGCAAGTTATTGGGCTTAGTTTTAGTGATAATCTATACCCGAGTAAGTTGCTTTGGGTAGAAGAACTGCTTGGTCCTTCAGTAATGACAAGGTTGTTAAAACTAGCCATTACAGATTGGCCGTATTTCAGGATAATATCTTGATGGAGGTACCTATAATTTTTGTTAGAAATTATAATAGTTATGATCCCATTTAATATGACAGTCCAATGTTCTGTTATAGTTGCCAAAATCTTAGCTAAAAATTGGCTAAAACATTTTAGCCCAAACTAATCAAATTAAAAGATTATCTAGAACTTTGTTGACAAATTATTGCTTTTGTTAACCTTAACTCCACTTTAAAGAAAATGGTAATATGAACATAAGCTGGATATTGTTTTTTTTCTACTTAAAGAGGTGTACTTTCCTTCATAGTACTCCATCAACATTTGGTGGCATTCAAGAGCATCCGTGAGGCTGATATATAGGAGTTAAGGGAGGGGGTGTATTTCTAATGCATTGGCAAGTTTCATACTATGGACGGTTATGACGATAAAAACTGTCTTGTTAGTAACCTGTACGATTGTGAAATCTTGGATTAATACGTCACTATATTAATCTTAATTGATTGCTACATAATAAGTCAGTTTAATTTTTTAGCTATTGACCGTTCTCCCTCTAATTAAATATTAGCATATTGCCTTATAAGAATGACCTAGTATGCACAAGTTATACAGCTTATTTGACTTGACATATTTTATGCACTAGAGGAATACAATAATAATAATTTTATTTTTAACCCACATCAAAACAACTTATGGCACTTGTGGAGTAACAAAAAGAAAAAAAAATGAAATACACTACAAATAAAATACACTACAAATAGAAAAAAAAACATTACATTACAATGAGATTAAACGAACAGACGGACCAAAGGATGATGAGGCGATAAACGATAAAAAGCTGATTCCGACAACCTTCCCTGCATGAGGGCAAACTTTTCACTTATATCAGGGACATCAAACTTACGAATTATCTTGCTATTGCTATACCAAGGGGGGAGATAAAGGTAAAAATTTACAATATCTGAAATAAAAATTCCGAATCTGATTAAACACCTTTTTTCCTTAAAAGGGGATAAAGACCAGAAAGATAAAGGGACAGAATGATCACAAAATGTACTATATAGGTCTACCGAGTGGATGTCTATTATACTTCCCTCGATTAACAACTATCTTAGAATAGCCCATTCGAATTTTCTTTTGAACATCACAAACAGTGCACTGCTGTAGGCAAGAAATTGAATTCGTATCAGTAATACCCAACCCCCGAAAAGCGAAAACAAAGGGTATTGAAAAACCTGCGAAAAGCTAAGGAAGCATTAGAGGAAGTCGGACCATTAAAAAACAAGAAATTCACATTTCTCAAAATTAAGAGAAAGACCAATATAAGAAAAATAGACGTGAAACTTTTGAGACCTTGCTTATTTTTACACAAAAGTAAAAGGTCATCTGCATAAGCAAGATAAGAAACATCTGAGACTTCAATAAAATAATTTGATCTAATTTCATCTAAAATACCAGAAATGCACATTTTGAATATACTAGGTGATAAAACCCCTCCCTGCTTGACAACTCGACATAAACGGACAAACGGAGATCCAGATTATTAATTCAGAGGAAAGTATTCTCATACCAAAATTGAAGAAGAAAAAATGACTGAAAGATTTACACCATTATTAAAAAGGGAAAAAAAGCTTGACTGAAAAAAAAAACTACATTGTCCAAAAGCTTTAAAAAGGTCCGAAGTACACATATAAAGTGGCAACCCCTCAGCCATCCTATTCTTAAAGGCGGAAGAAAAGAACACGGTGTGCAAGTTGAAAACCAATACCAGCTTGAAACCCAAATTGTTTTCGATCCGAAATTTATATTTTCATTTAAATGAGGAATTAAAATATATTCAAGGATTTTACTCAAGTTACACGTAGTGGTTTATAAGGCGATAAGATGAACATTGAGAAGGGGGTTTCCCTGCTTTAGAATTGAGGTGACATTTCCACAAAGATAGCTATTTCGGGACCATAGAAGATGTTAAATACATTTGGAACAACAACTGCAAATGAATAAAAAGAGTAACACACTTTGTATTTATATTATTTACGCTAATACCATCAATGTCAATGGATAAGGATTTTCAGTTGCTTAATTGCATTTTCAACAGCAGTTATTGATACTGGAATAATATCGTCCTAATGAAGCAAAGGCAGTAGAATTTTAGAAAGTACCCGAGAATAATGTGACTGCAAAAAAAAATTAATTTTGGAAAAAATTCCCGACTAGTAACATACCAAGTTGAACTAGAAATCGAATAACTATTATAAAGATCACTTTTATCCAGCTATTCAGAATTGATCAATTTAGACCAATACTTTTTAGAGGCTGGAAATTCCATACCCTTATAACGAATAGATTTAAGGTACTTTTTATAATCATTCTTTGTTTTCTGCTTTATATCTGCAACAGACCCCCGTTATAGGTCTACCATAATCAACCCCAAATTCGAGGCCAAAGTTTTGCCTTATTTTTACAATTCTTTGATTCAGGATTGGCAGCCATATAGATTTCCTCGCTTTTATACGAATATGTTTCTGGGATTGGGGAACCGCAATTTTTTTCAGATTCTTTCATACATCTAACTATATCATCATAATATCTATCAAGATCACGCTTACTACCCTTTACATGCAATTGGAGCAGATGATAAGGCACACGAATACAATTAAGCAGTGTAGATAAAGACAATATATATAAAACAATATCTGCTCTTTTCCAATTACTACATTTAAACCATTTAGAATTCCCAATAGGGGCAACATTGCAAAGTTTACGTTTCAGTTTAGAAGTAAATGAAAGCGATTAATGGTCAATGTCATCAGACTCAATATCAACATGAATAATCTAGCATTTTAGCTGTGGACGAACTGATTATATGATTAATATTAGAAACACTACCATATTGATGGATACAGGAGTATGATAAATCTTTCTCCAGAATCACGTAAGGGGGCATGCATTAAATAAATTCTCGGGATCGATAACTTTGTTTATCCAAATTCGTGTTAAAGTCACCAAGAACTATAAAATCAAGTTTATTTTCCTTGACAAGATTCATCCCGGACTTTAAAAAGACTTGCATGTAATAGCAATTTATTTATTGACTCCACTCTATTATTTTTATATGGAAGATAAACATTAGCAAACACAGTACTATTTACTCTAACAGCAAGAATTTGCTTATCCGAATAAAAAAGGGATGGGTTGGAAGTATCAATACTTTTTTTTTTTAAATACAGGCCTGGCCTCCAGAAGGGCGGCCACGTGTGGTAACAGCATCAGAAGTAAAAACCGAATGAACAGAGCTTCGATGAAGGAAATTTTTGCTAGAGGCAGTTAACAAAGTTTCTTGCAGGCAGATAACGTCGAAGTTCTCGTGCAGATCGTCAATATAAGCATCTTTATTTTTTGTGCCATTGATATTGTGCAATATCATTGAAATTTGTAAAGTCATTTAGAGGTTTGTTGACTAGCAAAACCACGGAAAACGGAGCATGACATGTTAAAGGACACGTGTTCACCATTGCAATTGGCAAATTTTGGTGAGGTATTGCATGGATTTTCATCTGAACTAATATGAGGGTCGGCACAACGAGCACATTTGGGTGCAGGACTGGGACAAGAAGACTGGAAGTGATGGGGTGATCGGCACTTAAAACAACACTCTGGAATTTCCTTAAACTCGCTCAGTCTAAGGAATTCATAACCAATTCGAACACCGTCTTTTAAATAAGCTGCTTTAGCAAAATAATCCAAAAAATTAAGCTTAACTGTTTTCGAAGAGCCCAGCCTTTTGGCAGCAACAATACCGCTACAATTTGTGAAAGACTGAATCGCATAATCCTTTGGAACACCTTTTATAATGGCTGAATATTTCTTGGAAATTTCTTTGGTTGACGTACCGGCGAGAATGACGGCAACAGATGCACGGAAGTCTTCGGCAGCAGATTTATCAATATTTACATACCACTTATTGTGAACAGGGCGAGTACTGGATACAAGTTCATGGCTACTGATTTTTTTTCAATAGCGTCTTTCCTTTTTATTGGATATGATAAATGAGACGGCACTTGAGAGACGACAATGGCGGTTAACTGGGGATTAGAGCCTATAGGTTTTGGTAACTGAGGGTAATTGAGGCTATAATTGTCCAACTTTGCAGACACAATTTGAACAAGTTGATGAATTTTAGAAACTTTAGAGGCCAATTTTGAATAGGCCAAAGCCGGCAACACTGGAACTTCAGTTGGAAATTGAATAAAATAAGTTGGCATAGAGATGCTAGCTTCATCACACTTCTTCAAAAGATCGAGCATGTCCTTAATATTACTAGTTGCAGACTTTACACCACTTCGGCGAGAGAGAATTTCATCAGGCACAAGTTTTGACCATAAATCAGCCTTAGCTTCAACTATTTTTGGTGAAGCAAAAAAATCCACTCCATATTCAATAATTTCCTTCTCAGAAATCCAATTCTGCCAATTACTTTGGACAAAATTTAACACAGGTGAATATACAAGTTCAAAGTCCTTCAAATCCTCCGATTGTTCGCTAATACTTGGCATCTTTTCAAGGCATCTGTTTTCAGCCTCCACACAATTTAAACTGTTCAATTTATAAATATAGGTCACTGATATATGACTTTAAAAATTCCAAGCCAATTGCTGCGAAATCACAAGGTTACTAAATTAATTGTGAAGCATAGGTCAGGATTAAAAGTCTCTGTAATTTCAAGGCAATTGTTTCGAAATAACAAGGTCACTGAAATAATTATGAAGCTTAGGTCAGGATTAAAAGACTTCGATCCCAAACCAAATATTGTGAAATGTTAAATTAATTCACTTGACAAGAAACTCACTGATTTGTTCATAAAATATCCAATTTTAGCTGTTAACGTGTTGAACTCTGAAACAAGACTGATTGATACAAGACGCATTGAATATGCAGGAGAGACTTAATTAAAAGTAAAAACGATCGATTTTTATTATGTTGACATTTAGTATGCTTGCTTATATTCTTTTATGCTTATTGCCAGATTTGTTTGTAGGTAATTGAGTCTTCATTGAACTATAGAAAGAAAAAACAGTAGATACGTTACATGAATAGAGATCTTCTCATATTTTGGAGAACTCTACAGAATTACGACCAAACTTGAGTTTCAAAGCATATTTTTATATTGAGTCAGAAATGTTTTTGCGCGGCGGGAAGGGGGCCAGAGGGGTCACTTGCATTAGCGGCGAAAATTGTCAAATAAAATAATCTAACATTTATAATCATTGTAAGTTTTGAAATTCATATCTTAATATGACAATATATAGACAATATATAAAGTGCAGTTTGCAGTATATAAAAGCAACGTGAATCCTATTCATTTTCTCATTATAAAGTGAAAGAGGTATATATTTAAATAAATAAAAATATTGTTAATAAAATGAAATTTTTGTTTAACTTCAGCCTGGCAATTTTGTAGTCACAGGGAGGGGGAGGATTCCTATGTGTCAGATCAGGCTAAAGGAAGTTGGACAAAATAAGACCATTATGTTTTTTTTTAAACCAAAGCATGAGGTAACACTTTTTTGGGGGGAAGAGAGTGAATTGATAATTCTTGTTTCCCAATTACTCATTTGCAAGTAATTTTCAATGCACTCGGTTTATTGATTTCGATCACAAACTTGATTAAATTTGCATTGACTATTTTTTAAATAAAAATGAATGTTATAAATAAGCTCAATACCTAGTTGGCTTTTGAAAGGCGTTTTCAAGTTAATTTGTGCTTACTTACTTAAACGCCGTTATGTAAACCTGATTATTTTTCCAAAGAGACAATATTCATTTTTGCAAGGATACAAGACTTATCAGATCAATTTTGTTCTGAGTCACTCCCCGACTTATATTTTAATATATTTGTACCCATTTAAGACTTGTATTGTTTTAAGGGTTTGTTTGTTTTTATGTAATTTAGGCACTACTTTTATCTGCTTTTGAAATTTTTCGTCTTGGCTTTGTTATTGACTTGAACTCTTAAGGAAAATATTAAGATAATGATTTTGAATAGATTTAGAATAGTTGAAATATCCAATAAATATCATATTAGTGATAAAAGGATACTCTCAACCTTTAGGACACAAGGCCTATATTATATATTGATATATAGGGATTTATATTTTATCTATTATCTACTGATAAGATTTAGGGTGATACAAACGGGTTTCAACTTTATTGAATTGGAATTATAAAAAGGTTTTACTAACATTGGAATGCGAATAAATCCTTCCTTTGGTTGTTAGCTTATGTGTTAAAAAAAAATGTAATAAAAGGTAACCAAAAGTATTGTTTTCTTACCGTTAAACAGCTATACTTGGCTACATAAATTTGACTCGTGCGTTAATTCGGCCAAATAGTTGTAAATGCTCACACTTTTGATATTAGACTTTCTGGTTTTACTTTTATTTTATATTATTTTTAAATGGTGAGAAAATTGAAAAATAGTTTTGATCTGCGAAGAACCTGTCTCGCTTTGCATATTATTTTATGTAGCAATTTACAAAGATAAACTAACGATTTCTATTTAGGTTTTGTGGTCAACAAAAATTATTCGTCTATTAAAAGTCTGAATAGAAATTCTTTGAATTATTTTGGAATACCAAAAATAGGTCCTTCGCAGGCACTTTTGCTGCTTTTTGATTTGAATATGTTACGGGTTATGAATCTCAACTCGAATATTTTTTTTTATTATTATTATTGAACACATAGGGAGTATAGTTGATGTACATTTTTTTGCACACTAATACGTATTTGTTTTCTAAATATTTCTTTTAAATTTTGTGGATTCGAGTGAATACGAATTATATTATATATAAGTTCTTTATGATAATACAAATAGTTCGTACTATAAATCTAATTTTCGTACAAAATAATATCTATCCCTGGTATTATTTTTGACCCATACTTTTCGTTGTTTTTGTACTAGCTAATTGTTACTTTTTTTAGTTCATCATAATCCTGCTAATATAGGTAATGCATCGAACTGTACTCCGAACAGATCGGGCTCCAAACTATGGCTCACACAGTCTTAATAGAGCATAAGAAGCAAATTTGGTTTTTTAAACAAATTATGATTCATTTTCACTAATATCAATAGAAATTTCAAAGGCCAAATGATTGTGAAGCCTTCTTCATTATGCAGTTGCCATAGGTTTTCGCCAATTAGGGTTGCTTTCAAGGGGTAAGCTTTTTGGGGGGTCCTGTTGAGTAGTATTGTGAATGTTAGAGACTCAAATAGTTGTTTATAATGGAATTTCACCCAGACTTCTCTTTGTGAAAAGAAACATAAGAGTGGTATCATTACTTCTTTTATCGGTTTATTACTAAGAACGGGAGGGATCTATAAAATAGAATCTAGGGCTATATAATTCAGGTCCCTTTCTGTGTCTCTTAAAACCCATTCAAAATTTTGTCATTTAACATGTGCTAAATTGTTAATAATTTGGCCAGACTTTGGGGTTTTTTATGGGATAATGTGATTCAAAGAGACGTTCTATTTTTTCTTTGGTTTTAGAGTGGGCCTAAATTACTAGGGTTCTGATCACTCGAAGTTTTTCTGGCATTTTTGTTAGTGACTGCTATTAATAATAACCAGCTAATTAATATTTACATGGTTGGCAAGGGTTTTTTTTCAGGATTGATCTGGAAATGATATCCTTGCATTGTTTTTAGGATACCATGACTCTTTACGATTTAGAAGGATCTTTTATCCCTTGGAATAGTAGTCTAAGGAAGCTGGTTCATATAAAAATTTCCTATAATAGCTAATTTCGAGTACTGGGTGATATATTCCTTTATACTTTACGTAATTTGGATTTTCTTCAATTTTATAACCCAGTTTTGGAGCTCGACATTTGTCTATCAAAAAAAGGTTAGTTTTAGTGGGGCCCTTGCAAAACCAATGTGGAAGGTCGTAGTATTGCTGTAATATTTTTTTTATTCATTGTAAGCATCCCAAATTTTGCTTTTTTTGATGGCATATTTTATTTTGCTCCTCCCCTAGCGGAGCGATATTTGGGGGTATTTACCGATTTCAATCCGTATTAATAGGTGTGTGGTCTAAACTATTGTACGTAATAATAAAGATACCAGGTTTCGTTAAATATTTCAATATCACTCTATTCCAGTACTAATGTAGCTGTAAAAATATAATATTTTCCTTTGCATGAACTGCATCTATGAATTCTGTATTAATAATTACGTCGTTTCGTTAGGTTGTTTGGTTAGGCCACAACGAAGAAATAGCAACTATAAATTATGATGATATTGACTTCGAAAAATTATGACACATGAGGAAGTCACCAACTCCCTGTCACCACAGTTGACGAGTTTTTGTGTTTTTCCAGGGCTTTAAGACGCCTTTTCAAGTTTTATAATGTCACAATTTATTAAATGTGGGATAGTATGAAATCGAGTAATTATTGCCGGTTACAAGCGCAACTCTTAGTCAAATATTTGTGCTTGCTAATTTGAATTTTATTATTAGAAACTGAATAGAGCCGAAAACAGTTGGAATGATAAGATTGAAGTTATTTTGGTTAGGTTGCAACAAAGAAATAGCAACGCAGAAACGCGAACCGATACGGCTTAAGAATGAATTAAATAAAAAAAACGAGTTTTTTTAACTGAAAGTAAGGAGCGACATTAAAACTTAAAACGCACAGAAATTACTTCGTATATGAAAGAGGCTGCTTCCTCATCAACGCCCCACTCTTTACGCTAAAGTTTGACTCTTTCTCTCAATTCTTCTTTTTAAAACAGTAAAAAACTTTAGCGTAAAGAGCGGGGCGTTGATGAGGAAGCAGCCTCTTTCATATACGAAGTAATTTCTGTGCGTTTTAAGTTTTAATGTCGCTCCTTACTTTCAGTTAAAAAAACTCGTTTTTTTTTATTTAATTTCTGAACGTTTTTGAATCAATGCATGTTTTGATTTTGGCTCTCCGCAGAGGAATAATCAAAACGAAATTTGCATATTTTTTTTTTGGGGGGGGGGGCTAAATGGCTTTCTCATAATTTTGATCGAATGATTTTGAGAAAAAAAGAGCGGGGGCGAAGCCTAGTTGCCCTCCGATTTTTTGGTTAATTAAAAAGGCAACTAGAACTTTTAATTTTTTACGAATCTTTTTATTGGTAAAAGATTTACGTAACTTATAAATTAGCTTACGTAAAGAACTTTTGTATTCTCATGTTTTTATTACATATATGAGGGAATTCGCCCCATCGTCAGTACCTCGCTCTTTACACTAAAGCTTAAATTTTATCCCAATTCATTAAGAATGACCCCTGAATCACAAAAGCCGTAGAATAAATAGTTGAAATTACTAAAAATACTTTAGTGTAAAGAGCTAGGTATCATAAGGAGGTGAGCCCCTTATATGGGTAATAATTTCTGTTTGTTTTAAGTTTTATTGCTGTTCCTTACTTCCAGCTGAAAAAGCTTTTTCACATTTATTTTTTAATTTTTTTTTAAATAATGCTAGTAAATCCTGATCTCCCTTCATGGAAGTTTTCTTCTCCCATGACAAATTCTCGATGGAAACTTCCCCCAGCATATCCCCCTCTTCTCAACCCCTCCCCCCAACCAAAAAAATCCTCCTGAAAACGCCTGTATACTTCCCAATAACCAATACTATATGTAAGCACAGGTCAAAGTTTGTAACTTGTTGCCCCTCCCACGGGGACTGTGGGGGAGTAAGTCGTCCCCAAAGACATACTTATAAGGTTTTTCGACTACGCTGAATAAAATGGCTATCTCAGAATTTTGATCCGTTGACTTTGGGAAAATAATTAGCGTGGGAGGGGGCCTAGGTGCCCTCCTATTTTTTTGGTCACTTAAAAAGGGAACTAGAACTTTTCATTTCCGTTAGAATGAGCCCTCTTGCAACATTCTAGGACAACTGGGTCGATACGATCACCCCTGGGAAAAAAAAAAAAAACAAAAAAACAAAAAAACAAATAAACACGCATCCGTGATCTGCCTTCTGGCAAAAAATGCAAAATTCCACATTTTTGTAGATAGGAGCTCGAAACTTCTACAATAGGGTTCTCTGATACGCTGAATCTGATGGTGTGATTTTCGTTAAGATTCTATGACTTTTAGGGGGTGTTTCCCCCTATTTTCTAAAATAACGCAAATTTTCTCAGGCTCTTAACTTTTGATGGGTATAACTAAACTTGATGAAACTTATATATTTAAAACCAGCATTAAAATGCGATTCTTTTGATATAGCTATTGGTATCAAAATTCCATTTTTTAGAGTTTTGGTTACTATTGAGCCGGGTCGCTCCTTACTACAGTTCGTTACCACGAACTGTTTGAAAATTCACAAGCAATATCAGCCATGCTCCCAGCTGCAACCCTTAAAGTCTTAAGATGCTTCCATGAGTTGACTTGTTTCAAACTTAAAAATATTTGATTTTGTGTCCTACCTAAACTTTCCTATAAGATATGCTCAAATTGTTGTTTATTAATAGCAACATTAATAAGCTTAAATGTGAAGGAAAATCTTGTGAAAGAAATTTGTTAGCCTGTAGAAAGAAGGTATTGGAAAATTAGTTGTTGTTAGCTCGGCGATACGACAGCTCACTTTTTAGCACGCTATTAATACTTATTGTAACTCATTTATAATGCTTTCAATGTTCGTCCATTTGATTTGAATTTTTGTAGTATGTTCCGGAAATTTGTATATTTTAGTGATGTTTTATTAAGAGGTTGCATATAACCAGGTGTCTTAAGGTGTTAATTTAAAAAAATTCTCATGAGAAGAGAGAAAAATCTTATTACATAAGAACAGAGATTATTTTCATTAATATTCTAATTTGTCAGGATTTTTTATTACTCTACCTGATTTAGTGGTAATATTCATTTTCTTATTTGAGGGATCTTTTTTTCTTGGTTTTGCTAGCGATATTAAGAAGATGTCTTATATTTTTTCTTGAAGAATTTCTTGCCTTTTAATTTTGTGTCATTTTTTTGCGTTGCCGCAGACTGTGGCTTATGTTCTTCTTGGTCTGATTTGGTCTTTCATGAGTTGCCTCTGTTGTTTGAAAGCCATTTCTTCAGTAGGATGGTTGGTTGTTTGCATCATAGTTTCTTTCCAGGATATCCAATCTTTGGGCATGGCGCGGTATCGCTCTCCTTGTGTCTCAGAATTTGCTAAGAATATAATCTGCTGGGTCTTAACAGGATTAACTAAAAAAGAAGGTTTTTTAACTGCAAGTAAGGAGCGACATTAAAACTTGAGATGAACGCTATATGGAAGGGATTGTCCCCTCCTCGATGCCCCACTCTTTACACAAAAATTTGACTTTTTGTAACAACTCTAATTTTGAAAACAATAAAAAACTTTAGCGTAAAGAGCGATGTGTTGAAGAGGGGACAACCCCTTTCATATACGAAGTTTTGATGTCATCCTTACTTACAGTTCAAAAACTTGTTTTTTATTTAACTTATGAACGTTTTTGGATTAAAGAATGTTTTGATTTTGCACAAATCACATGAAAGCTTAAAATAAAATCTGCATTTAATGTTTTTTGCTAAATGGCTTTCTCATAGTTTTGATCAGACGATTCTGATAAAAAGGGGGATGGGGAGCTGGCCTAGCTGGCCTACAATGTTTGGTTACTTGAAAATGCCAATAGAATTTTTTATAAGCTTTTTTGTTAGTAATACATATACGTACCTTACAAATTAACTTAAGAAACGAACTTTCATAGTTGTATATTTTTATTTCGCATATGATAGGGTTCGGCCCTCGTTAATACCTCTCTACTTAGACTAAAGCTTGAATGTCGTCCCAAATCTTTAAGAATTACCCCTGAATCACAAGGGCGTAGAGTAAATATTTGGAATTACTAAAAATACTTTAGTGTAAAGAGCAAGATATTGTGGAGGAGCCGATCCCCCTTAAAATAAGTAATATTTTTTGTTTGTTTTAAGTTTAATGCTGCTCATTACTTCCAATTTTAAAAAAAATATTAATTTTCTCATTTGTTTTTTTAATAAATCTAGAAAATTTTGCGGCTTCTTAAAGGAAATTCTCTTCCCTCGTGAAAAATTCCTCCATAGAAACATCCTGCCACGTAACCCCCCCCCCCAACACCACCCCCAATCCAACACGAATTCGTCCCCTGAAAACGTCCGTACACTTCATCATAACTATTACTATATGTAAACAATGGTCACAGTTTTTAACTTGCAGCCTCTTCCCAGGAAACTCTGGGGGACTAAGTCATACAAAAGACATGGTTATAAAGTTTTCAACTAAGTTGAAGAGATTGGCTGTCTCAAAATTTTGATCCGGGGACTTTGGGGAAAAACTGTGCGTGGAATGAGTCCTAGGTGCCGTCCAATTGTTTGGTCACTTAAAAAGGGCACTCGAACTTTTAATTTCCATCAGAATGAGCCCTCTTGCGACATTCCAGCACCACTGGGTCGATACAATTAACCATAGGGTAAAAAAACAACAAATAAACGCGCATCCGTGATCTGTCTTCTGCCAAAAAATACAAAATCCAACATTTTTGTAGATAAGAGCTTGAAACTACTACAGCAGGATTTTCTATGACATTTAGGGGTTGTACCCCCCCATATTTTCTATAATAAGAATATTTGTCGCAGTTTCTTAGTGTTTGATAGGTATGACTAGACTTGATGAAACTTATATATTTAAAATCAGTATTAAATGCAATTCTTTTGATGTAACTATTTGTATTAAAACTCAGTTTCTAAAAAGTTTTTTTTAACAGTTTGTTACCACGAATTGTTTGCGAATTTATTACGTACATCGCATCGCGCAAAGTCTTCTTATGTCACTGATTAATGAGTGTTAATCTAGGGTCAACTAGAGTATCGGTAGCAATGTTTAATTTATCAATATAGTGCTAAGGCTCTCTCTATAGGTTTTGTATTGGGGTTTGTTTTTGTGGTGATCATATTTGTCATCGTTAGAAATTCTTTGAATTCTTCCTCTTCACTACCATTTTGGAGATGCCCTTGTTTAAAATTAAAAGGTTTCAACTCCCTTAATCTTGATTGTCATAGCTTATTCTCGTTGTCTGAGGAATCAGACATTGCGGGACGTAAACTCCCACTGCTTTGTCAAATTTTACCCTTCTTATAAAACTAATTTGGGTCTTATGGGGTTTTCCAGAGTTAAAGATTTGAAAAATTTATGTCATGATCATAGTCTTTTAGTATTATATACGGTCCAGAGTACTGGTCGAAGAGCTTCTTGCCGTCGGCTTTTATTTCATACTTTAAGTAAACACAATTTCGTACTTGAAAGCTAAGTTCTCCTTTTATATTCTGTATTTTTTTTTCTTCCTGCTTTATTTTTGATTTCTTGATTTCTCGTCTTACGATTTTATTGGTTTTTCTCGTTCTATAGATAAATTCTTGCTGAAATCTTCGGAATCATTATAACATTGTCTTGAATCTATTATTCCGTCCCAGGAAATTCAAAAGTCACCTCCAAATAGTATATAGAAAGGATTCTCGTTTATTGTTGGGGAAAATGTCTTATTGATTAGACTTGTTAGATTGGGTAAGGTTTCCTGTGGTCTGTCAGTGCTGAGCGTGTGTCTTTCAATGTAAAAGAAATAGAAAGGCCAACATACGTAAGGGACTCACAAGGCTTAGTAAGAGTGTCGCCAATTTTATCAGAGAGGTTAATTGAAAGCTCAGTTTTTGAACCATTGAAGAAAAGAAGTTCTGTTTTTGATTCGTTGAAAGTCCGATCTGCTTGTTGGCCGCTGCAAGTGAGTCGTAATTTTGTTTAAATAAAGATATCGAAGGAGAAACATGAAGAATGTCATCAGCAAAGCTCAGCAGCGAAAGATTAATAGTATTTTGTATCACTTGCAATAAAAGTATTTTGTATCTTAATAGTATTTGTACTCCCTACATATCTTCGCTGTCTATGATTAGAAATTTTACTCTTAATATGCATAAACAATATAATGGATTTATTTTGATAGGATTACAACGTTACAGGAGAAGAAAATTCCAGTTTATACTTTTCTATTACTAAAATACTAGAGCAGAATGCTAGACAATCAGGCCAATTTTATTATTTTGTCTTACTAAACAATCTCAGCAAAACAAGCAGTGGAGTAAGGTGAAAAGTTTTTAGTTAATGATTAAAAATAACCCGATACGGAACGAAACTTAAAAGTCCAAAAGACGTAACTTATTTAGGTGAATTCTTGGAAAAGTGCAACATTGTAATGGATCTATAGTATTTATAAGTTTTGTCAAGTTACTTTTTCTCATAATTTAGTCTAAACTATAAATATTTTATCATTGCATTCCGTTGCATTAAGTATTTCAAAATTAACATTGCAATAGATAAAGCTTGCAAAATTTGCTTCAGCCTTCTGTTTTTTATTTTTTGTGTTTTATTACTATTTTTTTTTTATTTTGTAAGGTTAAATGGATTTAAGATCTCAGCCTTCTTGTTTTGTTGTCCTTCACCTATTAATCAAATTAAAAAAATTATAACAGGACTAAACAATTAAAGAAATTTCTGATTGTATATTTTGCCTCAGTTTAAAAAGATTATATTTGACGAGAGAACATCCTAAACGGCAGAAGCACAAGTATAAACTCATGTTTTGTCGTTGCATGTTTAGAACTACTCCATTTAAACATTGTTTTCTTGTTCCTTTGAATAAGGCTGTCATTATTTTGACTTTAGTTTTCTATTTTCTAGTACTTAGAAATGGCAAAAAAAATGGTGAAATTGAACTCTATAAATTTATATTTTAAGTTATATTTTGACCTGAGTGAATTCTATTTTTATTTCATTTTGATAAAAAAGTCTTAATTATTTTCAGCTGAAAAACTGAATGTTAGGGTTTTCGGTTTGATACTAGAGGGCGACTAGAGGTGGCTGTGCCAAACGTTCACGTGGAGGTACTGTTTTGATAAATCTTAATGTTCAAGTACACGTGCACCTAGGATACCCAGAATCAAATAAGCTTTTTTTTGTTAATACAAATCCTTATATACTATCAACGGGAAACTTTCATGATAAGAAGCCTTTGCCAGGGAGTGATGGGAGTCTTCCAGCCCTTGAGATGTTTTTAATTGTCTTTTGGACTGTTTTGATCAAAATTTCCATCTCAAAATTGCAACCGAAGGAATTTGAGGAAATTTGATCCTTAGCGAGGGGGGATGGCTACCCTCGATTTACCTTAAACCCTTGAAAAAGTAGTTCACCCTTTTAATTTCTAATCAAAAGAGCCTCCTCCAAAGCCTATACAACTATTTTTCCTTAAAATCCTCATCTCAGAACCTACAGCCCCTGTCTAAGGTACTGGGGGTCACTCCCAGATGCACTGTGTTTTTATGCTTTTTTGAACAAAATTGCTGTTTCAAAATTTGATTCGGTCTATTTGAGATAAAAAGGTGGAGGGATTGGCTACCCTCCGATAGCTTTTGACTCTTAAGAGAGAAAAACAAATTTCAATTTCGAAGTAAATAAATATTTTCGGGGAAAGAAGAGTATTTAGGACAGCAATAATCAAATACATAATAAAAAAAAAGCATTATGGCTTTTATAGCCTTTTGTTCTCCTTTATATTAGTATGATAATAAAAAAATATGATAAGGTTTTACTCCGTGATGTTAGGCTATATTTTGAGTTTTAAAACTCCTATTTCCGCTTTATAATTAAACGAACAATACCTAATTCTAATAGAAACATGTTAGCCTAGTTGTCTTTATTATTTAAAAGCAGCTGTCATTATATGACAAGAAAGAATAATTGACAATGAATTGAACAAACTTATAAAGGTGATAAACGTGCATATTCAGTATTAAGAGTTATGGGACCCACTAGCAATTATACACATATACTACTAGTTGGAGGTTTTAAAAGTGTCTGTTTCGATGCTAGGGAATGGACACGGTCGGCTGTTTGCAATCATTACGTGGTGGACCGGTTATAAAAAATGTCAGGGCACGACTAGCAGCCTGATCAAAAAATCTAGAATCAAGCAGGCCCTGTTTTACTTAATTTTGACTTTAAAAGGGATAAAAATTGTACATCGCTAACCAAATGAGCATATTCTGGATAACGACAATTACTTAGAAAACAATAATTCATAAATAATAAAATATTGAAGCCTTTTGGGCTTTAGTGTCCTATTACAAAAAAAAATCAATAGAAATTATTACGTATATGAAGGGAATTGCCCCTTTGTCAACAAATTACTCTTTATGCTAAAGTTTTCAGTACTTTAAAAAAGATTATTGTTCCAATTAAGGGAACATGGTGTTTCCGAAAGTGTTCTTAAAGAATTGGAACAAAATTTAAACTTTAGCGTAGAGAACGAGGTGTTTAGGAGGACGCAACCCCTTCAAATGCACAAAAATTTCCGTTCGCTGTAAGTTTTAATGTGGCTCTTTATATTTTGTTGAGAAACTTGTTTTCATTTAATTTCTGATCAATTTTTAATTAATCCTTGTAAATTTTGCCCCGCTTCTACGAAGATATACCCTCTCCACTGAAATATTCTTTAGACAATTCAACCATAGTGAAAACTTACCAAGGAAAACTAACCTTAACAACTTGTTCTACTTAACCAAGTGGAAAATTGAAACGGGAAGAGTAAGCAAGAAATATAAAATGATTTTCAATAGGAATTCTTGGCAATTCCTCCAGTGCTTAAATTCTTTTGATAAGTTCACACCCTGGAAATATGCCCTCCATTCTTTTTGGTCACTTAAAAAGGGCAGTAGAGCTTTGAATTGCTATTTAGTGGATTCCTCTCATGACATTATATAATCACTAGGTTGATACGATCACCACTGGAAAACAACAAAAAATCAAAAAAATTAAAAATAAAATAAAATAAAATAAACGACATCCTTCATCTTTCTTTGGGGATAAAACACAGAATTTGACATTTTGGCAGATAAGGGCTTGTAACCAATACAAATTCTTTGCGTTTTCTTACTAAATTATTATTAATAATTCTTAAAACAAATTCTTAATTCTTATCAAAATTCTTTAAATTTTAGAGGGTATTTCCCCCTTTTTTTTAAATGAAGCAAATTTTTTCAGGCTTGTAACTTTTGATGGGTAAGACTAAGCCTAATGAAACTCACATATTTCAAATGAGCAAGAAAAATCCAACTATTTTCATTTATTTATTGGTATCAAAGTTCTGGGATTTTGGATTTTTGGTTACTTTTCAGCCGGCTAGCTCCTTACTCACAGTACGCTACCACAAACTGTTTAATTTTCTAAAATTGATCCTAGCAAAAATATGATGAAGTTCAAAATTGATGTGTTTTTATATTTTACTTCGTATTCAAAAAAGCTATAATTGATTTTGGTACAAAGATCTTATACTAGGTGCCTTTACTAACTAGACAATCTTCATATTATTATTTGAAATAATGAGTGATATTTTGATAAATTTATATGGGTGATAAACATTCAATAGAATTTTACGGAGCTTTCGTCCCCATACACACATATTCTCATAGGCTTCTAGTTCGAATACATTAGGGGTTTCAGTGTGTAAGGGGGTAGTATTTAATTCAGTTTCCTGTGCAGGAAATTCTAGAGGTGGCCTTGTTTTCAAAAATATCAGTGCAAACATAGCTATCCAGAGTTCACATCCAGGAGATCCAGAGTCAGAATACCATATTTTTAATTAAATATATTACCCTCCGATAGCTTTTGATTCTTAAGAGAAAAAAAAAACAAATTTCAATTTTGAAGTAAATAAATATTTTCGGGGAAAGAAAAGTGTTTAGGACAGCAATAATCAAATACATAATATAAAAAAATAAGCATTATAGCTTTTATAGGCTTTTGTTTTCTTTTATATTAGTTTGATAATAAAAAATATGATAAGGTTTTACTCTGTGATATTAGGCTATATTTTGATTTTTAAAAATCCTATTTCCGCTTTATAAATAAACAAACAATACTTAATTCTAATAGAAACATGGTAGCCTAGTTGTCTTCATTATTTAAAAGCAGCTGTCATTATATGACAAGAAAGAATAATTGACAATGAATTGAACAAACTTTTAAAGGTGATAAACATGCATATTCAGTATTAAGAGTTATGGGACCCACTAGCAATTATACACATGTACTACTAGTTGGAGGTTTTAAAAGTGTCTGTTTCGATGCCAGGGAATGGACAGGGTTGGCTGGTTGCAGTTATTACGTGGTGGAATGGTTATCAAAAATGACAGGGCACGACTAGCAGTCTGATCAAAAAATCTAGATTCAAGCAGGCCCTGTTTTACTTAATTTTGACTTTAAAAGGGATAAAAAACTGTACATTGCTAACCAAATGAGCATATTCTGGATAACGAGAATTTCTTAGAAAACAATAATTCATAAATAATAAAATATTGAAGCCTTTTGGGCTTTAGTGTCCTATTACGAAAAAAATCATTACAAATTATTACGTATATGAAGGGAATTGCCCCTTTGTCAACAAATTACTCTTTATGCTAAAGTTTTCAGCACTTTAAAAAAAATTGTTGTTCCAATTAAGCGAACATGGTGTTTCCGAAAGTGTTCTTAAAGAATTGGAACAAAATTTAAACTTTAGCGTAGAGAACGAGGTGTTGAGGAGGACGCAACCCCTTCTAATACACAATAATTTCCGTTCTCTCTAAGTTTTAATGTGGCTCTTTAAATTCTGTTGAGAAACTTGTTTTCATTTAGTTTCTGATCAATTATTAATCCTTAATCCTTAATTTTTATTATAATTAATCCTTGTAAATTTTGCCCCGCTTCCACGTTTGATCAGACGATTCTGATAAAAAGGGGGATGGGGAGCTGGCCTAGCTGGCCTACAATGTTTGGTTACTTGAAAATGCCAATAGAATTTTTTATAAGCTTTTTTGTTAGTAATACATATACGTACCTTACAAATTAACTTAAGAAACGAACTTTCATATTTGTATATTTTTATTTCGCATATGATAGGGTTCGGCCCTCGTTAATACCTCTCTACTTAGACTAAAGCTTGAATGTCGTCCCAAATCTTTAAGAATTACCCCTGAATCACAAGGGCGTAGAATAAATATTTGGAATTACTAAAAATACTTTAGTGTAAAGAGCAACATATTGTGGAGGAGCCGATCCCCCTTAAAATAAGTAATATTTTTGTTTGTTTTAAGTTTAATGCTGCTCATTACTTCCAATTTAAAAAAAATATTAATTTTCTCATTTGTTTTTTTAATAAATCTAGAAAATTTTGCGGCTTCTTAAAGGAAATTCTCTTCCCTCATGAAAAATTCCTCCAAAGAAACATCCTGCCACGTAACCCCCCCCCCAACACCACCCTCAATCCAACACGAATTCGTCCCCTGAAAACGTCCGTACACTTCATCATAACTATTACTATATGTAAACAATGGTCACAGTTTTTAACTTGCAGCCTCTCCCCAGGAAACTCTGGGGGACTAAGTCAGACAAAAGACACGGTTATAAAGTTTTCAACTAAGTTGAACAGATTGGCTGTCTCAAAATTTTGATCCAGGGACTTTGGGGAAAAACTGTGCGTGGAATGAGTCCCAGGTGCCGTCCAATTGTTTGGTCACTTAAAAAGGGCACTCGAACTTTTAATTTCCATCAGAATGAGCCCTCTTGCGACATTCTAGGACCACTGGGTCGATACAATTAACCATAGGGTAAAAAAACAACAAATAAACGCGCGACCGTGATCTGTCTTCTGCCAAAAAATACAAAATCCAACATTTTTGTAGATAAGAGCTTGAAACTACTACAGCAGGATTTTCTATGACATTTAGGGGTTGTACCCCCCCCCCCCATATTTTCTATAATAAGGAAATTTGTCGCAGTTTCTTAGCATTTGATAGGTATGACTAGACTTGATGAAACTTATATATTTAAAATCATTATTAAATGCAATTCTTTTGATGTAACTATTTGTATTAAAACCAAGTTTCTAAAAAGTTTTTTTTAACAGTTTGCCACCACGAATTGTTTGAGAATTTATTACGTACATCGCATCGCGCAAAGTCTTCTTATGTCACTGATTAATGAGTGTTAATCTAGGGTCAACTAGAGCATCGGTAGCAATGTTTAATTTATCAATATAGTGCTAAGGCTCTCTCTATAGGTTTTGTATTGGGGTTTGTTTTTGTGGTGATCATATTTGTCATCGTTAGAAATTCTTTGAAGTCTTCCTCTTCACTACCATTTTGGAGATGCCCTTGTTTAAAATTAAAAGGTTTCAACTCCCTTAATCTTGAGTGTCATAGCTTATTCTCGTTGTCTGAGGAATCAGACATTGCGGGACGTAAACCCACTGCTTTGTCTAATTTTGCCCTTCTTATAAAACTAATGTGGGTCTTATGGGGTTTTCCAGAGTTAAAGATTTGAAAATTTATGTCATGATCATAGTCTTTTAATATTATATACGGTCCAGAGTACTGGTCGAAGAGCTTCTTGCCGTCGGCTTTTATTTCATACTTTAAGTAAACACAATTTCGTACTTGAAAGCTAAGTTCTCTTTTATAATCTGTATTTTTTTTTCTTCCTGCTTTATTTTTGATTTCTCGATTTCTTGTCTTAAAATTTTATTGGTTTTTCTCGTTCTATAGATAAATTCTTGCTGAAATCTTCGGAATCATTATAACATTGTCTTGAATCTTTTATTCCGTCCCAGGAAATTCAAAAGTCACCTCAAAATAGTATATAGAAAGGATTATCGTTTATTGTTGGGGAAAATGTCTTATTGATTAGACTTGTTAGATTGGGTAAGGTTTCCTGTGGTCTGTCGGTGCTGAGCGTGTGTCTTTCAATGTAGAAGAAATAGAAAGGCCAACATACGTAAGGGACTCACAAGGCTTAATAAGAGTGTCGCCAATTTTATCGGAGAGGTTAATTGAAAGCTCAGTTTTTGAACCATTGAAGAAAAGAAGTTCTGTTTTAGATTCGTTGAAAGTCCGATCTGCTTGTTGGCCGCTGCAAGTGAGTCGTAATTTTGTTGAAATAAAGATATCGAAGGAGAAACATGAAGAATGTCATCAGCAAAGCTCAGCAGCGAAAGATTAATAGTATTTTGTATCACTTGCAATAAAAGTATTTTGTATCTTAATAGTATTTGTACTCCCTACATATCTTCGCTGTCTATGATTAGAAATTTTACTCTTAATATGCATAAACAATATAATGGATTTATTTTGATAGGATTACAACGTTACAGGAGAAGAAAATTTCAGTTTATACTTTTCTATTCCTAAAATACTAGAGCAGAATGCTAGACAATCACGCCAATTTTATTATTTTGTCTTACTAACCAATCTCAGCAAAACAAGCAGTGGAGTAAGGTGAAAAGTTTTTAGTTAATGATTAAAAATAACCCGATACGGAACGAAACTTAAAAGTCCAAAAGACGTAACTTATTTAGGTTAAATCTTGGAAAAGTGCAACATTGTAATGGATTTATAGTATTTATAAGTTTTGTCAAGTTACTTTTTCTCATCATTTAGTTTAAACTATAAATATTTTATCATTGCATTCCGTTGCATTAAGTATTTCAAAATTGACATTGCAATAGATAAAGCTTGCAAAATTTGCTGCAGCCTTCTGTTTTTTTATTTTTTGGGTTTTATTACTATTTTTTTTTATTTTTTATTTTGTAAGGTTAAAAGGATTTAAGATCTCAGCCTTCTTGTTTTGTTGTCCTGCACCTATTAATCAAATTAAAAAAATTATAACAGGACTAAACAATTAAAGAAATTTCTAATTGTATATTTTGCCTCAGTTTAAAAAGATTATATTTGACGAGAGAACATCCTAAACGGCAGAAGCACAAGTATAAACTCATGTTTTGTCGTTGCATGTTTAGAACTACTCCATTTAAACATTGTTTTCTTGTTCCTTTGAATAAGGCTGTAATCATTTTGACTTTAGTTTTCTATTTTCTAGTACTTAGAAATGGCAAAACACATGGTGAAATTGAACTCCATAAATTTTTATTTTAGGTTATATTTTGACCTAAGTGAATTCTACTTTTATTTCATTTTGATAAAAAAGTCTTAATTATTTTCAACAGAAAAACTGAATGTTAGGGTTTTTGGTTTGATACTAGAGGGCGACTAGAGGTGGCCGTGCCAAACGTTCACGTGAAGGTACTGTTTTGATAAATCTTAATGTTCAAGTACACGTGCACCTAGGATACCCAGAATCAAATAAGCTTTTTTTGTTAATACAAATCCTTATATACTATCAACGGGAAACTTTCATGAAAAGAAGCCTTTGCAAGGGAGTGATGGGAGTCTTCCAGCCCTTGAGATGTTTTTAATTGTCTTTTGGACTGTTTTGATCAAAATTGCCATCTCAAAATTGCAACCGAAGGAATTTGAGGAAATATGATCCTTAGCGATGGGGAATGGCTACCCTCGATTTACCTTAAACCCTTGAAAAAGTAGTTCACCCTTTTAATTTCCAATCAAAAGAGCCTCCTCCAAAGCCTATACAACTATTTTTCCCTTAAAATCCTCATCTCAGAACCTACAGTCCCTGTCTAAGGTACTGGGGGTCACTCCCGGAGGCACTCTGTTTTTATACTTTTTTGAACAAAATTGCTGTTTCAAAATTTGATTCGGTCTATTTGAGGTAAAAAGGTGGAGGGATTGGCTACCCTCCGTTAGCTTTTGACCCTTAAGAGAGAAAAACAAATTTCAATTTCGAAGTAAATAAATATTTTCGGGGAAAGAAGAGTATTTAGGAAAGCAATAATCAAATACATAATAAAAAAAATAAGCATTATGGCTTTTATAGCCTTTTGTTTTCCTTTATATTAGTATGATAATAAAAAAATATGATAAGGTTTTACTCTGTGATGTTAGGCTATATTTTGATTTTTAAAACTCCTATTTCCGCTTTATAATTAAACGAACAATACCTAATTCTAATAGAAACATGTTAGCCTAGTTGTTTTTATTATTTAAAAGCAGCTGTCATTACATGACAAGAAAGAATAATTGACAATGAATTGAACAAACTTATAAAGGTGATAAATGTGCATATTCAGTATTAAGAGTTATGGGACCCACTAGCAATTATACACATGTACTACTAGTTGGAGGTTTTAAAAGTGTTTGTTTGGATGCTAGGGAATGGACAGGGTCGGCTGTTTGCAATCATTACGTGGTGGACCGGTTATAAAATATGTCAGGGCACGACTAGCAGCCTGATAAAAAATCTAGAATCAAGCAGGCCCTGTTTTACTTAATTTTGACTTTAAAAGGGATAAAAAACAGTACATTGCTAACCAAATGAGCATATTCTGGATAACGAGAATTACTTAGAAAACAATAATTCATAAATAATAAAATATTGAAGCCTTTTGGGCTTTAGCGTCCTATTACAAAAAAAATCAATAGAAATTATTACGTATATGAAGGGAATTGCCCCTTTGTCAACAAATTACTCTTTATGCTAAAGTTTTCAGCACTTTAAAAAAAAATTATTGTTCCAATTAAGGGAACATGGTGTTTCCGAAAGTGTTCTTAAAGAATTGGAACAAAATTTAAACTTTAGCGTAGAGAACGAGGTGTTGAGGAGGACGCAACCCCTTCAAATGCACAAAAATTTCCGTTCTCTGTAAGTTTTAATGTGGCTCTTTATATTCTGTTGAGAAACTTGTTTTCATTTAATTTTTGATCAATTTTTAATTAATCCTTGTAAATTTTGCCCCGCTTCTACGAAGATATTAAATAAAAAAAAACAAGTTTTTTAAACTGCAAGTAAGGAGCGACAGTAAAACTTAAAACGAACAGAAATTACTTCGTATATGAAAGAGGCTGCTTCCTCATCAACGCCCCGCTCTTTACGCTAAAGTTTGACTCTTTCTCTCAATTCTTCTTTTTAAAACAGTAAAAAACTTTAGCGTAAAGAGCGGGCCGTTGATGAGGAAGCAGCCTCTTTCATATACGAAGTAATTTCTGTTCGTTTTAAGTTTTACTGTCGCTCCTTACTTGCAGTTTAAAAAACTTGTTTTTTTTTATTTAATTTCTGAACGTTTTTGAATCAATGCATGTTTTGATTTTAGCTCTCCGCAGAGGAATAATCAAAACGAAATTTGCATATTTTTTTTTTGGCTCAATGGCCTTCTCATAATTTTGATCGAATGATTTTGAGAAAAAAAGAGCGGGGGACTAAGCCTAGTTGCCCCCCGATTTTTTGGTTAATTAAAAAGGCAACTAGAACTTTTAATTTCTTACGAATCTTTTTATTGGTAAAAGATTTACGTAACTTATAAATTAGCTTACGTAAAGAACTTTTATATTCTCATGTTTTTATTACATATATGAGGGGATTCGCCCCATCGTCAGTACCTCGCTCTTTACACTAAAGCTTAAATTTTATCCCATTTCATTAAGAATGACCCCCTGAATCACAAAAGCCGTAGAATAAGTAGTTGAAATTACCGAAAATACTTTAGCGTAAAGAGCGAGGTATTAGAAGGAGGTGAGCCCCTCATCTGGGTAATAATTTCTGTTTGTTTTAAGTTTTATTGCTGTTCCTTACTTCCAGCTGAAAAAGCTTTTTCACTTTTATTTTTTAATTGTTTTTTTTTTTATAATGCTAGTAAATCCTGCTCTCCCTTCATGGAAATTTTCTTCTCCCATTACAAATTCTCGAAGGAATGTTCCCCCAGCATATCCTCCTCTTCTCAACCCCTCCCCCAAACCAAAAAAATCCTCTTGAAAACGCCTGTATGCTTCCCAATAACCATTACTATATGTAAGCACAGTTCAAAGTTTGTAACTTGTTGCCCCTCCCACGGGGACTGTGGGGGAGTAAGTCGTCCCCAAAGACATAGTTATAAGGTTTTTCGACTACGCTGAATAAAATGGCTATCTCAGAATTTTGATCCGTTGACTTTGGGAAAATAATTAGCGTGGGAGGGGGCCTAGGGGCCCTCCAATTTTTTTGGTCACTTAAAAAGGGCACTAGAACTTTTCATTTCCGTTAGAATGAGCCCTCTTGCAACATTTTAGGACAACAGGGTCGATACGATCACCCCTGGGAAAAAAAAATAAAAAACAAACAAATAAACACGCATCAGTGATCTGCCTTCTGGCAAAAAATGCAAAATTCCACATTTTTGTAGATAGGAGCTCGAAACTTCTACAGTAGGGTTCTCTGATACGCTGAATCTGATGATGTGATTTTCGTTAAGATTCTATGACTTTTAGGGGGCGGTTCCCCCTATTTTCTAAAATAACGCAAATTTTCTCAGGCTCGTAACTTTTGATGGGTAAGACTAAACTTGATGAAACTTATATATTTAAAACCAACATTAAAATGCAATTCTTTTGATGTAGCTATTGGTATCAAAATTCCACTTTTTAGAGTTTTGGTTACTATTGAGTCGGGTCGCTCCTTACTACAGTTCGTTACCACGAACTGTTTGATACCCTCTCCACTGAAATATTCTTTAGACAATTCAACTATAGTGAAAACTTACCCAGGACAACTAACCTTAACAACTTGTTCTACTTAACCAAGTGGAAAATTGAAACGGGAAGAGTAAGCAAGAAATATAAAATGATTTTCAATAGGAATTCTGGGCAATGCCTCCAGTGCTTAAATTCTTTTGATAAGTTCACACCCTGGAAATATGCCCTCCAATCTTTTTGGTCACTTAAAAAGGGCAGTAGAACTTTGAATTTCGACTTAGTTGATTCCTCTCGTGACATTATATAATCACTAGGTTGATACGATCACCACTGGAAAACAACAAAAAATCAAAAAAATTAAAAATAAAATAAAATAAAATAAACGACATCCTTCATCTTTCTTTGGGGATAAAACACAGAATTTGACATTTTAGCAGATAAGGGCTTGTAACCAATACAAATTCTTTGCATATTCTTACTAAATTATTATTAATAATTCTTAAAACAAATTCTTAATTCTTATCAAAATTCTTTAAATTTTAGGGGGTATTTCCCCCTTTTTTTTAAATGAAGCAATTTTTTTCAGGCTTGTAACTTTTGATGGGTAAGACTAAGCCTAATGAAACTCACATATTTCAAATGAACAAGAAAAATCCAACTATTTTCATTTATTTATTGGTATCAAAGTTCTGGGATTTTGGATTTTTGGTTACTTTTCAGCCGGCTAGCTCCTTACTCACAGTACGCTACCACAAACTGTTTAATTTTCTAAAATTAATCATAGCAAAAATATGATGAAGTTCAAGTTTGATTTGTTTTTATATTTTACTTCGTATTCAAAAAATCTATAATTGATTTTGGTACAAAGATCTTATACAAGGTGCCATCACTAACTAGACAATCTTCATATTATTATTTGAAATAATGAGTGATATTTTGAAAAATTTATATGGGTGATACACATTGGGTTCGAATACATTAGGGGTTTCAGTGTGTAACGGGGTAGTATTTAATTCAGTTTCCTATGCAGGAAATTCTAGAGGTGGCCTTGTTTTCAAAAATATCAGTGGAAACATAGCTATCCAGAGTTCACATCCAGGAAATCCAGAGTCAGAATACCCTATTTTTAATTAAATATATTACCCTCCGATAGCTTTTGATTCTTAAGAGAAAAAAACAAATTTCAATTTCGAAGTAAATAAATATTTTCGGGGAAAGAAAAGTATTTAGGACAGCAATAATCAAATACATAATAAAAAAAATCAGCATTATAGCTTTTATAGGCTTTTGTTTTCTTTTATATTAGTATGATAATAAAAAATATGATAAGGTTTTACTCTGTGATGTTAGGCTATATTTTGATTTTTAAAAATCCTATTTCCGCTTTATAATTAAACGAACAATGCTTAATTCTAATAGAAACATGGTAGCCTAGTTGTCTTCATTATTTAAAAGCAGCTGTCATTATATGACAAGAAAGAATAATTGACAATGAATTGAAAAAACTTATAAAGGTGATAAACATGCATATTCAGTATTAAGAGTTATGGGACCCGCTAGCAATTATACACATGTACTACTAGTTGGAGGTTTTAAAAGTGTCTCTTTCGATGCTAGGGAATGGACAGGGTTGGCTGGTTGCAGTCATTACGTGGTGGACCGGTTATCAAAAATGTCAGGGCACGACTAGCAGTCTGATCAAAAAATCTAGAATCAAGCAGGCCCTGTTTTACTTAATTTTGACTTTAAAAGGGATAAAAAACTGTACATTGCTAACCAAATGAGCATATTCTGGATAACGAGAATTTCTTAGAAAACAATAATTCATAAATAATAAAATATTGAAGCCTTTTGGGCTTTAGTGTCCTATTACGAAAAAAAGCAATACAAACTATTACGTATATGAAGGGAATTGCCCCTTTGTCAACAAATTACTCTTTATGCTAAAGTTTTCAGCACTTTAAAAAAAATTGTTGTTCCAATTAAGCGAACATGGTGTTTCCGAAAGTGTTCTTAAAGAATTGGAACAAAATTTAAACTTTAGCGTAGAGAACGAGGTGTTGAGGAGGACACAACCCCTTCAAATACACAATAATTTCCGTTCTCTCTAAGTTTTAATGTGGCTCTTTATATTCTGTTGAGAAACTTGTTTTCATTTAGATTCTGATCAATTTTTAATTAATCCTTGTAAATTTTGCCCCGCTTCCGAGAAGATATACCCTCTCCACTGAAATATTCCTTAGACAATTCAACCATAGTAAAAACTTACCCAGGACAACTAACCTTAACAACTTGTTCTACTTAACCACGTTGAAAATTGAAACGGGAAGAGTAAGTAAGAAATATAAAAATGATTTCCAATAGGAATTCTGGGCAATTCCTCCAGTGCTTAAATTCTTTTGATAAGTTCACACCCTGGAAATATGCCCTCCAATCTTTTTGGTCAACTTGAATTTCGACTTAGTTGATTCCTCTCGTGACATTATATAATCACTAGGTTGATACGATCACCACTGGAAAACAACAAAAGATCAAAAAAATTAAAAATAAAATAAAATAAAATAATCAACATCCTTCATCTTTCTTTGGGGATAAAACACAGAATTTAACATTTTGGCAGATAAGAGCTTGTAACCAAAACAAATTCTTTGCATATTCTTACTAAATTCTTATTAATAATTCTTAAAACAAATTATTAATTCTTATCAAAATTCTTTAACTTTTAGGGGGTATTTCCCCCTTTTTTTAAATAAAGCAAATTTTTTCAGGCTTGTAACTTTTAATGGGTAAGAATAAGCCTAATGAAACTCACATATTTCAAATGAGAAAGAAAAATCCAACTATTTTCATTTATTTATTGGTATCAAAGTTCCGGGATTTTGGATTTTTGGTTACTTTTCAGCCGGCTAGCTCCTTACTCACAGTACGTTACCACAAACTGTTTAATTTTCTAAAATTGATCATAGCAAAAATATGATGAAGTTCAAGTTTGATTTGTTTTTATATTTAACTTTGAATTCAAAAAAGTTATAATTGAT
This sequence comes from Artemia franciscana, assembly GCF_032884065.1. Classification (NCBI taxonomy): domain Eukaryota; kingdom Metazoa; phylum Arthropoda; class Branchiopoda; order Anostraca; family Artemiidae; genus Artemia; species Artemia franciscana. The sequence goes on from NW_027062613.1 coordinate 88,650, forward strand.
TTTGGTACAAAGATCTTATATTAGGTGCCTTCAATAACTAGACAATCTTCATATTATTATTTGAAATAATTAGTGATATTTTGATAAATTTATATGGGTGATACACATTCAATAGAATTTTATGGAGCTTTGGTTCCCATACATACATATGCTCATAGGCTTCTAGTTCGAATACATTAGGGGTTTCAGTGTGTTAGTGGGTAGTATTTAATTCAGTTTCCCATGCAGGAAATTCTAGAGGTGGCCTTGTTTTCAAAAATATCAGTGCAAACATAGCTATCCAGAGTTCACATCCAGGAGATCCCGAGTCAAAATACCCTATTTTTAATGAAATATATTACGAGTTAACAATACGACACTCGCATAAGCACCATCTTTTAACCTATTAGTGGCTAGTCATCCTCAGGTTATGATTATTTGACTTTTGACTAATTTGAACAAAATGGCTAACTCAAGTTCTCATCCAGTACAAGAGCCGTAAGCTATGTCATTTGTCGATTGATGGAATTCGTTAGTCATCAAAGCCTAAGTAGAGAGGGATATAGGCACAATTTATTTTTCCTTACGTATTTATTTTTAGATTTTAAAACAAGGGACTTTTTATTAAATGAGTTGTCATAAAAACTATGAAAGACTCACTTAAATAGAAATTGAAAGTTCTATTTCCCTTTTAAGAGTCTAGAGTAATTAGAGGGCACCCATTCCCACTATCATGGCAAGGAGCTCCAATTATATTAAATCAAGATTTTAATAGCCATTATGTTCAACATAGTTTAAAGACTCCACTAAAACTGTCTCTGGGGTTCTCGAACTTTCAACATACGTCAGAGCAAAAGCTTAAGGCTGTATGTTTCGTCCGATGAATTACACAGTAAATTTATTAGTCCTCCGCAAAAAGATCAGAGAAAAAGCAGGGTAAAACACAAAAACAATAAAAAACCAGACAATTTAGAAATAGAAAAGAACCAGGAAAAAAACAAAATGGACTGCAAACTTCACTTATGCGTAAATAAGGTCTGAAACGAGTGGCATGGACCCCCATGGTCTTGCGTTTTTCATACTAGGTTATGCTTAACTTCAGCTAGCTCTGTTGGGGAATGACCAACAGATATTTACCAACAGTTTTTATGTTTCCTTATGACCGAGGGAGGTAAATTAAACACTTACAGTACCCAAAGTAATCTATCCTCATAAACCTCTAGTCCTTTAATCATGTTGGCTTTAATAATTAAAATTGTGACATATACCATAGTGTAACTTCTTAGGATAGTCCAAATAGTAAAAAATTTTTTGCTGAGGTCACATTGGAAGCTGAAGGTGATAGAGAAAAAATAGATCAAACCAAATATTTATGCTCTTTTTAGTGGTATAAAATACATTTTAGTTTTCCGAGAGAATTCAGAATTATTTCATTTTATGGCGTTTGTCTACTTTCTCTTGACAAAACAAAGGAGAAAATATACGACAAAGTATATGATGACTAAGTAAATAAGAAAATATATGATGGCAAAGTATATGACAAAATATAAAAAATATATGGCGAAAAATACCACCTAGAAAAGCTATTACTGCAGTAGCTAGAAAAAACCCAAGCAAGGTATGTTCTCATGAAAAACGCAGCATTAGAAAGAATCTAAGCTTGATAAATTCATATTTTATAGATTGCCGTGCTGACAATTTGTGAACATGAATCAGTTTGTAAAGAACCTAAGGTGAGACTCAGGAAAACAAGCAGTACAAAACGAAATATTAACGGTGTTTCTGTTTCCACTGTGTGACAGAGGGTCATAACCTTTTGAAAATTCTAACTGACATTTTTGACAAATTTAAGATAAGAAACGAATTTGTCAATAACGACCGCCGAATTTAAATTTTTTTCCCATATGATCCCCCTAAGTTTGGCTCATGAAAAGACCCTCGTCGGTATAAGTGATAAAGCTCATGGTGGTCCACTTATGAGATAAGGTGTTTTAAATTGTCTACTTATGCAGAAGTTTCCTTAAAAAATTCTTTGATCACTACGTAATTATTTAAAAACCTTTGAGGGCGAGGTAGAAAAAAACCCTTCTGGGCCCGCTAGTCAAGTGGGGGACCCTTATTGTAACCGAGGATGACGTATCGGCCGTTCATCTAGAAACTCTCCAAAACATTTTTCAAGACATTTATCTTACATTTCAAGACGTTATAAAAAGTTTTTCTACATGATATTTTTCTTCAAGATATCTTTAAGATGTTTTTCAAGATGTTTTAAGATTTTTTGAAGACATTTATCTTCAAGATATTGTTCTTCAAGATTTCTTCAAGATTTGCTTTTTCATCACCCACTAGTCAAGTGGAGAATTGGAGGGTGGGGGACCCTTATTGTAACCGAGGATGACGTATCGGCCGTTCATCTAGAAACTCTCCAAAACATTTTTCAAGACATTTATCTTACATTTCAAGACGTTCTTAAAAGTTTTTCTACATGATATTTTTCTTCAAGATTTCTTTAAGATGTTTTTCAAGATGTTTTAAGATTTTTTGAAGACATTTATCTTCAAGATATTGTTCTTCAAGATTTCTTCAAGATTTGCTTTTTCATCACCCACTAGTCAAGTGGAGAATTGGAGGGTGGGGGACCCTTATTGTAACCGAGGATGACGTATAGGCCGTTCATCTAGAAACTCTCTAAAACATTTTTCAAGACATTTATCTTACATTTCAAGACGTTCTTAAAAGTTTTTCTACATGATATTTTTCTTCAAGATTTCTTTAAGATGTTTTTCAAGATGTTTTAAGATTTTTTGAAGACATTTATCTTCAAGATATTGTTCTTCAAGATTTCTTCAAGATTTGCTTTTTCATCACCCACTAGTCAAGTGGAGAAATCCCGGTTGCAACTGAGGAAGAAGGATTGCCCAAACACTGGTGTTAAATAACACTTTAGGAGATGATTTTTCAAGGGTTTTTTTCTTTTTTTCCTCATCTCTTTTTCTTCAAGAGTTTTTTATTTTGAGATTTTTTTCCTTGAGATTTTTCATCAAGGTATTCTCAAAACCATTTAAACAAGATGTGATTTAATTCAGGAAAGCTTTATAAAATGTAATAAAATATGTTTGTCTACAGTAAGAATCGAACATAAGACCAGAGATTTACCAAACAGACTGGTACCTTAGACACCTGAACCAACAAGTAATTCCTAATTTTAATGTCTTGGAAGTGATTTCTGCAAAAAAGTTTGTTCCTGAATGCACTCTAGCATCTAAAAACTTAATGATTATTGATTTATTACGAAAATTTGATTGCTATATAATAGTTTATGGGATACTATCAGAGCGTGAACATGTGGAATATTGTTCTTAGAGTATTTCTAGTTAACACACTACCGTTATTTCGAGTGAAACAAAATCAATAGTAGCCTAATGGTTAGGATATGATATACCTTTTTATAACGTCAACAGTCTGTCTTTTTCTCTTTTTTAAGAATAATCTTACAGTTATATTAGCGATAATCTCAAACGGGTGTAACGAATTAATACAGATGTATATAGGCTATAATATACCTTAAATGCTACAGTAAAATATATTGAAGAATAATTGCGGAGCAAGAAATCTAAAAGATAAAAACAAAGACTTTTATTGAACTTACAAGTTTTATTAATAAGCCGATTTACAAATATTATTAAAAAACTTCTTACTTAGAGCACTAAAATCAATATTATACAGCTAGGAAAGGGAATTTATGATTATGATTTCATTCAATCAAGTGTTTTTCACATAAGTGCCGTGAAACTTTGGGTAAGTATAATCACAACATCAAAAATATAAAGCTGCATCAAAACAACAAGTTTTATTTGATAAATTCTTGACTCACTTTCAATTTAGCCTGAAAATCTTTTTAATCTGACAACAACGAGTATAAACCTTATAATGTAAACAAGTTTTTCTTGAAAAAGCCTTTTCCATATTCACTACAACCAATAGTTTTAAATGTTTTCCCCTATACAATTAAAACTTTCTAAAAAAAAAACAGAAAAGACCTTCTAAAAACAGGAAAACTACCTCCTTGTACTTTAGATATGCCGCTAAAGCCTTATCATGCACCTTTATTTTAGCAAATCATTCGATCAAATTTAACGTATTTTTGGCTTTAAGCTTATATTTCCTTATTATTGAAAAATCATTAGAATTCAAACATTTTTTTGACCGAACCTTTCAATATTTCCAGTGATTTCGTAAAAAACCCTTTTATTTTAAAAAAGCACATATAATTAAAAGCTTTATCCTAAATAGAACTTTTCTTAATTGTCTTCAATAAGTGCTTTCAATTTTTTTCAGTTTTAAAATGATAACCTTCTAAAATCTATAGAAACTACATTCTGCTAATATAGCAGCCCCCATCCTTATATTTTAGATATGGCCCTTAAGATTTAACATCGCTCCTTATTTTTAAAAAATCATTTGATATAATTGAATAATTTTTCATCTTAATCCTATATTTCCTTATTGTTAAAAAGAATATAGAATGTAAAATATTCTTGAATGAACTATTATCTTAATTTCAGCGATTTTGCGAGAATTCTCTTTTTACTTGGAATTCCCACATTTTTTAAATAAGCATTTTCTTAATCCCTTTCAACCATTGGTTCCATATATTTTCCCTTTCAAAATTATAACCTCCTAAGACATTCAGAAATTATACTCTAAAAACAAGGCAACCCCCTTCTTTCATTTAGACATGCCTATTAAATTTTGATATCGCTCCTTACTCTTAGCAAAACATTTGATTCATTTCAAGAAGTCCCACTAGAATGGTTTAGGTCCTACCTCTCAGAGAGATCTCAGTATGTTTTGGTTAACTGTACTTCTTCCTCTACTTTGCCTGTATTGAAAGGTGTCCCACAAGGCTCTGTGCTTGGACCACTTTTATTTCTAATTTACATCAATGATCTTGTTGATGGTCTTCATCCCCATGTTCACCCTGTTCTTTTTGCTGATGACAGTAACTTTTTCATTGCTGCGGTGGACCTGCCATCTGCCACTTCTATGGCTCAAGGTCTTCTTGATAAAGTAAAGGATTGGTGCTGGTCAAATGGTAAGGCTCTTAACAGCCGAAAGAGTGCCATTGTCAACTTCAGGACCCCTTACCGTATGCGAGACGTACAGGAGCCAATCACCCTGACTTTTGGGAATGATATTATACCACAAGCTACTGTGGTGAAATTTCTTGGTGTGTATCTTGACTGTTTTCTTTCTTTCAAACCGCATATAACTCACACCCGTTCCTTAATCCTCCGCCAGTCTTCAATGTTGCACCGGATTAACTCATTTCTTCCTCCTGATATTATGGTTTCTCTTTATTATGCTTTTATTTATCCTTACCTTTCTTATAGCTGCTCTGTCTGGGGTAATACTAATAAATCTCTTCCCTGCTCACTTCAGAGAGCCCAAAATAGGGCAGTGAAGGCTACTTTTCTTCTCCCTCGGCTTTACCCTTTCTCTGATCTTTATAATGATACTGGAATAGCTCCGCTGGATCATATTATAGGTAAAAATACTCTTTATTTAGCGCATTCTGCTTTTCTAGGTACTCTCCCACCGCCCCTACAGCAGTTTTTCTCACGGACAGGCTCAGGTAGGTACTTTTCTTCTTTACGTAATTCTCCTCGACGATTTATTTTACCAAAACGATCTTCTACAGCAGGCCAGAGGTCTCCAGTATATCAATCAATTCTATTATGGAACTCCATCCCTTCGGATGTCCCTCTTTTTCTTTCTGCAAAGGCATTATTTCGTCGGGTATTTCCAATTCAATAATTATTCTCTCTTTATTAATCCTTTCCTAATTTGTATGTCTCTTCTCTTCTTTTAAAATCATTTTCAGCTATTTGTTAAATCTCCTTCTAAATCTTCTATCTGTTAAATATCCTATCTATTCAATGTCCTTGTCTTGTTCCAGTGTTTTTTTTTTTTTTTTTTTTTTTTTTTTTTTTTTTTTTTTTTTTTTTTTTTTTTTTGTATGTATTTTATAATAGTGTTTTATTCTTGTTCTCTGTGGTCCATTACAAGCAAAGCTTCTTGGGCCTAGTAACCACTTTACTTTTGTAATAGTTTTTTCTTTTAGTATCAATAAATTGATTGATTGATTGATTGATTGATATAATTTAATATTATTTTATATTTTTCTCTATTTTTTGGGTTCAACAAATCGAACACGGAAAAAATTCAACCATGAAAGCAGAGTGGCACTCTGATTGACACTGATAAAGTTTATAAGACAGATAAGATCCTACAATATTCCAAAATTTATAATAAAATCTAAATAGTGCTTACATAACAAAAATCATTATTAAAAAACAAAAAAAAAGTTTACATAAATCCAAAATAACCAATAGAAAAAAAAATGATATCTGCAAAATATAAAATGCTTGTTACAAAACACATAAACTCTAAGAGTCCAAAAAATTCAAAGAGAATACCAAAAATTCAAAATATTCAAAAGTGTTTTTTTTTGGAAAAAAATGATTTTTACAAAATACAAAAAGTTTTGATAAAGCTACAAATTATTCTTATGAAATACAAATAAGTATGTTAAACGAATAAAAAATTGTTCTAATAATATAAGTAATAGTCACTGTAAAATATAAAACACTTGTTAAAAAACACAGAAATTTAGACACTATCAAAAATGCTTCCAAGATATTACAAAAAGCTAAAAAAACCCAAATATTTCTTATCAAGCCAAAAAAATTCTTAAAAGTAATGAAAAGTTTTAAAATCCAAAATAGTTCTTACAATACAAAAAAAACAGATTCTTAATAAATACATAATACCTAAAAATACTACACAAATTTAAAATTGTTCAAAGAGAATAGGAAATAATTACTGAAAAATACAATTACCGGTCAAAAACAAATAATTCTTACACAATTCAAAATACTTCTTACGGAATAAAAATAGTTGCTGCAAAACCCACGAATTCTAAGATACTTTTCAGAGAATAAAAAAAAAATTCAAAATAAAAGCAAAATAATTCTTCAACACGAAACAATTCTTTTACAATTGAACAGTGTTCTAACAAAATCCAATGTACTTCTTAAAATACAAATGTTTCCTAACAACACAAAAATACTTTACACAAATCTAAAATAGATCTAATAGAATTAAAACAGCTACTGCAAAATACAAAATGTTTGTTAAGTATAATTACAGAGAATATAAAATAATTGCTGAAAAATAAAATTACCGGTCAAAAACAAATAATTCTTACACAATTCAAAATACTTCTTACGGAATAAAAATGGTTGCTGCAAAACCCAAAAATTCTAAGATACTTCTCACAGAATACAAAAAAAGTTCAAAATAAAAGCAAAGTAATTCTTCAACACAAAACAATTCTTTTATAATTGAACAGTTTTCTAACAAAATCCCATATACTTCTTAAAATACAAATTTTTCCTAACAACACAAAAATACTTTACACAAATCTAGAATAGTTCTAATAGAATTAAAACAGCTACTGCAAAATACAAAATCCTTGTTACATCGCAAAAGAATCTAAAAACGCCGAAAGTAATTATTACGAAATACGAAAAAGTCAAAGAAAATCCAAAACAGTTCATACAAAATAAAAATTATTATTAAAAAACACTAAGCCTTCTGATAATTTCCAAATTAGTTACTAGGAAATAAAAAACATTCTTAAAGATAGAAAAAAATACTTTACACAAATTCGAAATATTTCTAACAGAAAAAGATTCAGTTGCTGAAAAATACAAAATACTTGTTAATAGCGCAAAAAATATAACAACATCCACGATGCTTCTTATTTAATACAAAAAAATTGTAGCTAAATTTAAAATACTTCTTAAAAAAATAATATTTACGTAATAGAAAAAAGTTCTGATAAAATCCAAAATATTTCCTACAAAACAAATTTTTACTTAAAAAATAATAAAATAATTTACACGAATCCAAAATAGTTTTAACAGAATCAAAAATAGCTACTATAAAATACTAAACACTTGTCACGAAACCACCCAAAAAATATAAGAACGTAAAAAGTAAGTCTTACAGGATATAAAAAGTTCAAAGAAATTCCAATTAGTTATTGAGAAACAAATATAATTCTCACGCGACATAAAACTTCTGATAATTTCTAAATAGTTGCTACAATTGAAAAACCATTCTTATAAAATAAAACATACTTTACGTAAATCCAAAATAGTTCTGACAGAATACAAAATAGTAGTTGCAAAATACAAAATACTTGATCAAAAAACACAAAAATTCTAACAATAGCGACATTCATTCTGACAGAATTTAAGAAGTTCAATTAAAATTCAAAATTATTCTTACAAAATAAAAAAAAATTCTTAAAAATTGCAAAAAGTCTTCAAAACAGATCAAAAACAAATCATATAAAATAAAAATTATTCTTATAATATCAAAATAACCTTAAAAAAATCTGAAACAGTATTAAGAGAACAAAAAATTTTGATGGAAAAACAAAATAATCTTTTAAAACACAAAAAAGTTAAACAACATCAAAATTCTTCTAACAAAATACAATATTATACACAAATTTGAAATATTTTGCAAATAATCCAACAGCTTTTAGGTTACTTTAGACTAACTTGTTTCAAGCCAGGTTCATTTGAGTTTTTTGGTCCAGCGCAACGCTAAATTTTATTTTTTCTAACAAGTATTTGTATTTTAGAGCCACTTTTTTTCTGTTAGAACTATTTTGAATTTGTGTTAAGTATTTTTCTTATGCGTAAGAATACTTTTGTCCTGAAGGAACTATTTTAGATTTTGTAGAGCTTTTGTATTTTATAATAATTATATTTGTCTTGTTAGAACAATTTTGGATTTTGCTTGAACTTTTTGTATTATGTAAGAATTCTTTTGAACTTTCCTAGAATTTTCGTTTGTAACAGATATTTGTGTTTTGCGACAAATATTTCTTATTCTGTTAGACCTATTTTGAATTTGGGCTGTATAGTTTCTATTTTATAATAATATTTGTTTTATTTTGTATGAACTATTTTTTTTATAGCATTTTATATTACATAAGAATTTATTTTGTTTTGTAAGAACTCATTTGGTTTTGTTTGATATTTTTGTGTCTTGTAACATATATTTTGCATCTTGTCGTTTCTATTTTTGGTTCTGTTATTTAAATAAAATAAAATAAAATTATTTTGGATTTTGTAAGAAAAAAATTTGTTTTGCAGCAACTTTGTTGGATTCTATTCGAAGTTTTTGTATTGTGTAAAAAATATTTTTGTTTTGTAAGAACTGTTTTGGATTTTTTTTATATTTTTTCTGAAAGTACTAAAATTGTAAAATAACTGTGCTTCCTAGTGTTAAATTAAATAAAAAAGACATTTTTTTTTTAACTGAAAGTTAGGAGCGACAATAAAACTTAAAACGAACAGAAATTACTTCGTATATGAAAGGGACTGCTTCCTCATCAACGCCCCACTCTTCACGCTAAGGTTTAACCCTTTCTCTCAACTCTACTTTTTAAAACAGTGAGTAACCTTACAGTAAAGAGCGGAGCGCTGATGAGGAAGCAGCCCGTTTCATACACGAAGTAATTTCTGTTCGTTTAGGTTTAATGTCGCTCCTTACTTTCAGTTTAAGAGATTTTGAGAAAAAAATTGATTTTGAGAAAATGATTTTGAGAAAAAATGAAGGGGGGATGAAGCCTAGTTGCCCTTCTATTTTTTGGTTTACTTAAAAAGGCAACTAGAACTTTTAATTTTTTACGAATGTTTTTATTAGTAAAATATATACATAAATTATAAATTAGCATACGTACCGAACTTTTGTATTCTTATGTTTTTATTACATATATGAGGAGAGTTACCCCCTCGTCAGTACCTCGCTCTTTACACTAAAGCTTAAATTTTGTCCCAATTCATTAAGAATGACCCCTGAATCACAAAGACCGTAGAATAAAAAGTTGAAATTACTAAAAATACTTTAGCGTAAAGAGACAGGTATTAGGAGTAGGTGAGAACCTCATATGCGTAGTAATTTCTGTTCGTTTTAACTTTTAATGCTGTTCTTTACTTTCAGTTGAAAAAAACTTTTAATATTTATTTTTTTCATTGTTTTTTTAATAATGCGAAGAAATCATGTGCTTCGTTCATGGAAATTTTCTTCCCCCATGACAAACTCCTCCATGGAAAGTTCCCCCAACATATTCCATCTTCTCAACTGCTCTCCCAACCAAAACATCCCCCTGAAAATGTCTGTACACTTTTTAATAGCCATTACTATATGTAAGCACTGGTCAAAGTTTGTAACTTGTACCCCCTTCCACGGAGACTGTGGGGGATTAGGTCGTCCTTAAAGACATAGTTAGAAGGTTTTTCGATCACGATGAACAAAATGGCTATCTCAGAATTTTGATCCATTGACTTTGGAAAAATAATTAGCGTGGGAGGGGGCCTAGGTGCCCTCTAATCTTTTTCGTTACTTAAAAAGGGCACTAGATATTTTCATTTCAGTTAGAATGAGCCCTCTTTCACCATTCTAGGACGACTGGGTTAATACGATCACCCCTGGGGGAAATACGCATCCGTGAACGGCTTTCTGGCAAAAAATACAAAATTGCACATTATTATAGATAGGAGCTTGAAACTTCTACAGTAGGGTTTTCTGATACGCTGTATATGATGGTGTGATCGTTAAGATTCTATGAAATTTAGGGGGTGTTTCCCCCTATTTTATAAAAAAGGCAAATTATCTCAGGCTCATAAATTTTGATGGATAAGACAAAACTTATATATTTAGAATTCGCATTAAAATGCAATCCTTTTGATGTAGCTATTGGTATCATAATTCCATTTTTTAGAGTTTTGATTATTATTGAGCCGGGTAGCCCCATAAAAAAAGAACCTGGGAGGGAGCCTAGTTACTCTCCGATTTTTGGTTTACTTAAAAACGCAACTAGAACTTTTAATTTTTTACAAATGTTTATATTAGTTAAATATATTTGTAACTTAAAAATTAGCTTACTTAACGAACTTTTGTATTCTCATGTTTTTATTACATATATGAGGGGGGTGCCCTCCCCCTCGTCAGTACCTCGCTCTTTACACCAAAGTTTAAATTTTGTCCAAATTCATTCAGAATGACCCCTGAATCACAAAAGTCATAGAATAAATAGCTGAAATTACTAACAAAAAATTTTAGCGTAAAGAGCGAGGTATTAGGAGGAGTTGAGAACCTCATATGCGTAATAATTTCTGTTCGTTTTAAGTTTTGATGCTGCTCCTTACAACCAGTTAAAAAAACTTTTTCATATTAATTTTTTCATTGTCATTTTTACTAATGCTAGAAAATCCTCAGCTCCGTTCTTGAAAATTTTCTTCTCCCGTGAGAAATCCCTCCTTGGAGAGTTCCCCCAACATATCCCATTTTCTCAACCCCTCCCCCAACCAAAAAATGCCCCTGAAAACGTCTTTACACTTCCAAATAACTATTACAATATGTAATCAATGGTAAAGTTTGTAACTTGTAGCCCCTCCCAAAGGAACTGTGGGGGAGTAAGTTGTCCCTAAGGACATAGCTATGGGGTTTTTCGACTACGCTGAACAAAATGGCTATCTCAGAATTTTGATCCTTTGACATAGAAAAAATGATTAGCGTGGTTTGGGGCCTAGGTACCCTCCAATTTTTTCGGTCACTTAAAAAGGGCACTAGTTCTTTTCATTTCCGTTAGAATGAGTCCTCTTGCAACATTCTAGGACCACTGGGTTCTTACTATCAGTCCTGAGGAAAAAATCAAACAAAAAAAAAAAAACACGCATCCTTGATCTGCCTTCTGGCAAAAAGTACATAGTTCAGCATTTTTGTAGATAAGAGCTTGAAAATCCTACAGTAGGGTTCTCTGATACGCTGAATCTGACGGTGTGATCGTTAAAATTCTATAACTTTTAGGGGGTGTTTCTCCTATTTTCTAAAATAAGGCAAATTTTCTCAGGCTCTTAACTTCTGATGGGTTAGCTCCTTTGGAAGGCGTCCTGGTGAAAACCTTGGAGGGGGCTCATTCGATTGGAACTTAATGTTTCTAGTCATTTTCAAATTCCCAATATTGTCAAATGGCAACCAATTTCAACCAAGCCTTTTCCTCTCAATTTATGAGATCAAAATTTTGAGATAACAATTTTGTTCCAATTAAAGCAAAGGTTGAATAACTATGGTTCTCTGTTTGACAACTCATCGCTCAAGATCACGGTACAAGGGCTGTAAGTTATGCATGCTGCCTGTTTTTAAAACCTAAAGTTCTTATGTAGAGGTTTATATTATAAATTTTGCAGGAAACTCATTAAAGTATATATCATAATTTCGAGTTCTATTTTAAGAGTCAGAAGTAATCCAAGGGCAAACCTTTGTAGAAACTTGTTTGTAGAAAATAGTATAAAGGTCAGACAACTATGCATCTGAGGTATCCTCCAGCCTCGAGAGTAAGGTTTTGTAAAATTTGCAATATATCTATTGTTAACATACTAGGTCCCAAAAGCTAAGACATTGAATAGAAACTTTAGAGAATGTTGAGGGGTATGTTATACTAAAACAAAGGGTGCAATGTTTATCTAGTTTGAATACTACCAGCCCTTTCTAGGCCCTTATTAATTGTTTGTCCTCCCAAAACATTTGTTGAAAAATTTAAAATTGATATGTGAATCGAAAATAGCTAAATTTTAATATTACTATGCTATTGGGTTTACTTAGACCGCTTAAGTCTTAGAGTGGATTAAATATAAAAAACCAGTTTTTTTAATGAAAGTAAGGAGCAACATTAAAACTTAAAACGAACAAAAACTACTGCGTATATGAAAGGGACTCTTTCTCTTAACTCTATATTTTAAAACAGTAAAAAATAGCGTAAAGAGCGAGGCGTCGAGAAGAAAAAGCCCCTTTCATATACGGAGTAATTTCTGTTCGTTTTAAGTTTTAATGTCGTTCCTTACTTTCATTTAAATTTTTTATTTTTTTTATTTAATTTCTGAATGTTTTTGAATCAATGCATGTTTCGATTTTGGCTCTCCGCAGAGGAATAATTAAAATAAAACTAGTATATGTATTTGTTGTGGCTAAATGGCTTTCTCATAATTTTGATCGAATGATTTTGAGATAAAAAGAGCGGGGGAGGAAGCCTAGTAGCCCTCCAATTTTCGGTTAATTAAAGGGCAGCTAGAACTTTAAATTTTTTACGAATCTTTTTATAATCAAAAAATATACGTAACTGATAAATTAGCTTACGTAAAGATCTTTTGTATTCTCACGTTTTTATTACATATATGAGGGGGTTCGCCCCCAAGTCAGTACCTCGCTCTTTACACTAAAGCTTAAATTTTGTCCCGATTTATTAAGAATTACCCCTGAAACACAAAAGCCGAAGAATAAAAAGTTGAACTTACAAAAAAATACTTTAACGTAAGGAGCAAAGTATTAGAAGGTGGTGAGCCCCTAATATGGGTAATAGTTTTTGTTTGTTTTAAGTTTAATGCTGCTGCTTACTTCCAGCTGAAAAAAAAATTCATATTTATTTTTTCATTGTTTTTTCAAGTAATGCTAGTAAATCCTGCGCTCCGTTCATCGAAATTTTCTTCCCCCCAGCATATTCCCCTCTTCTCAACCCCTGCCTCCAACCGAAAATTCCTCCTGGAAAAGCCTCTACACTTCCCAATAACCATTACTATATGTAGGCACCGGTCAAAGTTTTGAAATTGTAAATCTTCCCACGGGGACTCTGGGGGAGTAAATCGTCTCCAAAGACATAGTTATAAGTTATTCAACTACGCTGAATAAAACGGCTATCTCAGAATTTTGATCTGTTGACTTTGGGAAAATGATTAGCGTGGGAGGGGGCACAGGTGCCCTCCAACTTTTTTGGTCACTTAAAAAGGGCAATAAACCTTTTCATTTCCGTTAGAATGACACCTCTTGAAATATTCTAGAACAACTGGGTCGATACGATCACCCCTGGGAAAAAAAAAACAAATAAACAAATAAACACGCATCCGTGATCTGCCTTCTGGCAAAAAATATAAAATTTCACATTTTTGTGGATAGGGGCTTGAAACTTTTACAGTTTGTATTTCTGATACGCTGAATCTGATGGTGATATTTCCGATAAGATTCTAAGACTTTTAGTGGGTGTTCCCCCTATTTTCTAAAATTACGCAAATTTTCTCAGGCTCGCAACTTTTCATGGGTATAACTAAACTTGATGAAACTTAAATATTTAAAATCAGCATCAAAACGCGATTCTTTTGATGTAACTATTGGTATTAAAGTTCCTTTTTTTAGAGTATCGGTTACTATTGAGCCGGGTCACTCCTTACTACGAACTGTTTGTTAGCGCATAGTATGGTTGCTTTGTGGCCGAAGCTATAATTGGGCTATTTTATATAATTACTCCATTTTTAGAGTTTTGGTTACTATTGAGCCGGGTTGCTCCTTACTACAGTTCGTTACCACGAACTGTTTGATTTACAATAAGACATAACATGTACAAAAAAACATAGTGTTTTTGTCTTGTTTTCAGATGGACGTATCATCAATATTTAACAAACAGCTAATGGTCTTAAAAAAAAAACACAAACTCTATAATATTGAAACTTTAAACTTTTTGTTCTGTTAAATTTAAGACTCTGTTTAGACATCCCGCTTAACAGAACAGGAAAGGCAATGAGAACACAGAATAAAATGGGGAGGAAAAACTCTCCTGGACTTGGATTAGGCTGAGGGCTTAAGAATTTTAGATGAAAGTTTAAGCAAAATGAATGAAACGTATATATTTAAGTTCAATTTTAATTTATCAACATAAAACGTATAACAAATAAAATAAACTGGGTTACAAGGGAGAGACAGAGCTCGTGATTGTGGTGACCCCATAAATATTTACAACATAAATAATAATAGTTGAAGATCCAATACCCGAGTCAACGGCCCACCACACAAAGCAATTCACACAAAGCACCACACAAAACATGTTTGCGACTTCATGGGACGAGAATAGGTTTTAAGAACTATGTTAAGTCACTAAGGATAGAAAAAGTGAAGATGAGAAGGCGACGTAGGGTAAACAAAAGATTGACAAGATTTACTTCGGTAAGTCTTTCGGCCAAGATTAGAATATTTGAAGCTGCTGTGATTATAGGGGCAGAATATTGCTCTGAAGCATGGGCACTCCAAATGTGAACTAAGATTTGCTACATATTTTCCAGAGAAATTACCTACGTATTGTTTTGGGTACCCGGCTGACTTACCGTATTGTAGTCACTAAGGTTAGGAAGAAGGGATGATCAGGAAGTGACGTAGGGTACTGAAAAGACTGATCAGGTGGGCAGTTTCACTTACCTTGGTAGTATTATTGGTAAAGACATTGTGAGCAGTGAAGATATGAGAATAGCCAAGGCTCAGGGAGTTTGTTTACAGTTAAAAAACGTTTCGAAGAGTAGGAAGACAAGAAAGTTAGTCTTCCAGTCAAAATTAAAGTGTTTGAAACTACAATGATGACAGTGACCACATATGGATTTGAAACATGGGCACTCCAAAAGGAGGATGAATATTTGCTACATATTTTCCAGAGAAATTGCCTAAGCATTGTTTTGGGTACATGGCTGACTAACCGTAGTGAAAACTCTAGGCTCTATGAAAAATATGGTTAAACACCACTTTCTTGGGTTTGAGATGACCAAGGCAAGTTTTGCGGATGAACGATGTCAAAATACGGAAAATGGTCTTTTCCGGCCAACCGTCTAGGGCTAAGTAGAATATTGTTCGTCCTCATTTAGGGTGGGAAGATGTCGTAAAGTAAGATATAAATGAAATGGAAACCTTCTGATAGGATGTAAAGAGGGAGGTTTTGGCTAGATTTGGATTGAGTAGGGGCTTTCGTAGCTTGTTTGCCTAAGGTGGCTTGATGCTCTGGTGAGTTTTTAGTAGTAGCAGTAGCATTAGTATAATATTGGAAAGTCTACAAACTCTTTTTATAATGAATATTTTCAGATTCTTTTTCTTTTCTTTTTCTGGGGTATTTGGCCCATATTGACATGTTTCTGTGTGTACCCCCTCTTCTCGTTACCTCTCCCTTGTTATTAATAAATGTAATAATAAATGTAATTTTTTTACCTTCAAATGTTACTTACACAGCTTTCCTACATTTCTTTTCACTATTCTAACTTTTCTAACCCTTAACTAGTAATAGAAAATTTCAATTAAAAAAAATTATTCATACCCGTATCAAATATATTACATCTGCACTCCATAGCCACTATAGTCTACTATTTCTGTTCTCTTTCTCTCAGTCTGGCCTATCCTTTTTGAGATTTCCATTACTAAGGTTTCAATCGGTAAACTTTTTTAATTATTGAAAACGTATCTATTTTTTTTTGTTAATTTTGCGTCTTTTTATAATTGTTTTTTTACTGCATTATAGAATAACCTTTTCTAATCTCTCACCTACCCTTGCCAGAAAAGAAAAACTAAAATCCATTCTATTCCGAAGCGTTATTCCTTTAAACTCTATTTTCATCCACAAATCTCCTTTTGTTTATGTGTTCTAGCACATTATTAGCAAAGAATAAACAAAACTGTTTCCTTTTACTTTAGACCAAAAAGTTTTCTCAATTTTCTTACACCTCTTAATCCTTACCATTTTTAATTTTGTTCCCAGATAATTTCTTACACCATAATCTTTCTGCTGCTTTTCCTTTTTCTTCCACGAGTATTAGCCAAAATGCAACATTATTTGGACTATTTTTGCCATATTCCCCTCGTCATGTATTCTTAGGGAAAGATGTTTTTTCTAGATTAACTTCATATTTTTTACCTTTATCACTTGCAAATTTTTTGGTACTTTTTTCTTTAAATCTGTACTTGCTTCTTGATTTTTATATTCAAACCTTATGTGACAAAGTGTCGCTAGTTTCTTATCGCACAACTTACACATTCCAGTATTACCACTCTTTTTCATCTTTATTTCCAACTCCTCGGTGGTTAAGCAATTATATATAAAACAAAAGTTTTGTTCTTTAACTTTTTGTTACACCAGGCAATTTCTTAGTAGCATTAAACTTTTGTCCACAACTTCTTCACTTTAAATACCACGAGGAAGCTGTTTTTTTTTCTAAAAATTCCCTAAGCCTTATTTATGAAAAATTTCAACGCTTATATCAAGCGATAATTCTCATTTTTTATTTCATTTATTCTTCAGTGGTTGTCTATGTTTCGGTATGTATTTCTTTTTTTCGTGTTTCATCCCAAGCCATTGTTTCTGATTCAAGTTCAAATTCCAGTTCTATTTATTTTCATAAGATAACAGTAACAAAAACAATATTCCAAAGGGCTCAATGGCCCGTTATTTTGGAAACGGCATACAATAAATAAAGAATCATAAAACTTGTCATAAACATAGTAACCAACATCTAAATATAAATATATAAGGAAAGAAATCAACTCACCAGCAGTCCCCACGAAACAACGACCCTCACTTCACCCAACAAAAAAAACAACATAAAATTCTCTGTGTCTTCGAGGATACAACAGCAGCAAAACAATAACCCAAAAAATATAATAACAATAAATAAACCATAAGAAACATTTAATAAGAAGCCTTTAATAAGAAACTTTTCATCTGTATTAAGGGAGCCAAGTGTTCGTGACTGTCGGATCTCAGGGGGAACCAAGTTCCAAGCACACCCCACAGTCAAAACCAGGCCAAAGTCTGAACGAACCGAGAGACTAGCTGGAATCGTCACATTCTCCTGGTTACGAACCATACACAAATTTACTTTTCCTACTTGTTTGAGCAGTCCCAAAAAACAGCATGGGAGATCTCCCTGGAAGTACTGATATGCCAACGAAGATAGAGATAAAACAGAAATATCTTTAATTTTGAGGAGGTAAAGAGGAGTGTGTGTGGCCGACTAGAGAATATTAGCCACTTTCTCATGAAGACTGTGAATGGGAGCAAGTACCGATGGAAATGTGGACATCAACACAGATGAACAGTAACATATATAAGGGTAAATCAGAGAGAAGCATAAAAGACGAAAGATAGAGAAAGGAAATAAACTCTTTAATTTTCGTGATGATCCTGAGTCCAAGGGAAATTTTCACTCTTATTATTTGAACACGCCACCTAAATGATAAATTTTCCTCCAAAAGATCTCCCAGGAATCGCATATATCGTTCCGGGGGACGACTTATGGAGCCTCTTGGTGTATGAAGCTCAGTAATTCTGGGGCAGCTCTCACCTTTAAGAGAAAAATAAGAAGGTATGACTTTTTTACATTTAAAGTTAGTCGATTTATGTCAAACCAAAAGTTTATTTTCTCAGTCATTACTTGAAGCTTTAGAATAAGGGATGATTCATCCGGAGCTGAAGGCACCTAAAGTAGTGTCATCTGCAAATGCTATTAATTCTTCTTGACTATCAGGTGTGAACAACAACGTACTCCGAGAGTAAGATTTTTGACACAATCCAGAGCAAAAATTGTTAATTGGGGTGCTAAAAAGTCAGTAGGGATCGTTCACATACATGAGGAAGAAGGTTGGCCCAAAAATAGAACCTTCTGGTACTCCGTATTTAATTGGAACTTTTCCGTCTGTAACTTCTATTGCGATAGATCTGTCAGTTATGTATGAACTCTTTTATTTTATTTACATTAAAGTTAGTTGACTTATATAGTTGATTATGGACAATGCTTCCCCACGGACACCAAGATGACAAAGTTTACCAATGAGAATATTGTGTGTTTGGCTGTCAAAAGCTTCCCTTACATCAAGAAAAATGGCTGCAGGAATAAGATTAGAATCTAAAGATCGTCGTATAAACTGAAGAGATCTATTACAAGCTTGTTCTGTAGAATACTCTGCGCGACACCCAAACTATATCTCAATGTTTTTTTCTATGGTTTTATTGTCTGTTTTTAATTTTGGTGAAAATTTATTATTCCTCATCAACTTGTAGAATTCAATCGCTATTTGTTTTCGATTTGTTTTATTGAATTATGGAACAACGAACAGATTCTACAATACTGGGCAAGTATCAGCATTGGCCTTCTGATGTACAGTTAGACTTCATCGATATGCCTGTCTGAGGTTATAAAAAACCCTAGGTGGCTCATGGCATAGAACTGAAATTTTTGTTGGATATTTTAGGGAACGGTAAACAGCTACTGAGAAGCAACCATCCCTCTTTCTGTTTTTAGGTTATCTCTTCCCTGATTAATGTTACAAATTGATCTTGTAATAATAATTAAATGGCTTAGAAAATAAGCCTTAAGAGATGCTGTGCACTCATATAACTGTGGGCTAGGATTATAAACTATGTAATTTGACCTATTTTATATGAAAAACTAATCATTGGGAAAATAGGGAAGGTTTAATTCTAGAATTGTTCCAAAATACTAAAAATATTAACGTGAAACCTAGAGAATATAGATAGGCATGTTAATATCAATCTAAATATACTATATACATTTTTTTTCTTAGACTGCTTAAGAAATATTAAAAAAACAGCTAAGAATATTAGGTTTAAACTTTCAGGGGAAAGTTTCCTGTGCTGGAAGATCTTCAAAAGTGGTCAAAGAGCAGCCAGTCCCCTTCCTCATTCCTTATAAGCTGTTCTTATTCTGAAAATGAGTGACTAAAACATCTTAATAGCAACCTTTTTTAAAATAATTTAAAGGTAAGATAACTATGGCTCTAGGAATGACGTAAAAACCTGCAGCCCTTGGGGCTGCTGTATCCAGTCTCAAAGGTTTCCCGTTACTTGTATTTAGGGCTGGTTTTTGAAAAAAGGGATAAGTTTCATCTTAAGTCACCAAAAAGAGAATAAATATTAAGGCTAAACACTTAGAAAATGTTTTGGAAGATCTCAAACCAAACTGATGAGAACCATGTGCAGGATTATTTTTTTATAGACACATCTTAAATATCTTAGGAAGAGCTAATGATATGAAGTTGAAACTTTAAAGTCATGCTAAGAGGTTTGCTGAAGCTGAAAGAAAGGCAACCAGCCCTCCCCCACAATCCATTTAGATGATCTTCCTACCACTCATAGAGGTCTTAAAATCATTGTATACCAAATAGTCACGTCTAATATCCATGCTTATGGGGATCCAATCTCCTCTTACATGTTGGATTTACCATTGCGAAAGAGTTTGAATCTGGGTGTTTCTGAAATGCCTAATGATATTAATGTATTATTTTTTGAAAAATTTAAGGGGTATGTTACGCTAAATCAAATTATTCTAAATGTATCAAAGTTATCAAAAGTTCATTTCTGCAATGTTTTAGGAGCGTGTAAGGGTATTAAATTGTCACTTTCAGAGCCATAACTACTACAGCTAGTATTGAGTTTCTAAATGAGACTGGTTGCTGCTGCAACTAAGACTACTTTTGACTCTGAATACTTCCAGCTGGGACTGATCACAAATGCAATTATGTCAACTTGTGAATGCTTTCAGAGAATGTTGAGATGAATACTGAAATTGAAAACTTCAATGTTGAAAAAAATTGACTTGAAAATTAAATTAACTTTGATGTTTTGACGAACCTTAGATGTTAATAGGAAGGTGTTGATTTTGATAAGGGTAACATTTAAAAAATTGAAACTTTGGCAAATTTTTTGAAAAAAAAAAATTTTGAAAAAAAAGAAATTCGGTGAAAATTCAAAAACCATATTGAACTAGAAATTAAAAAAATATTCCTACTATAGTTCAAAATCAAACAGTCAGGAATTACCATTCAAGAATAAATAAACCTTAAAACGAACAAGAACTAAATAAACACGCATAGCAAACAAACCCACTGCATGAACTAATGTAAACGAATAAATGATTCCTAAAACAACTAAAATTTAAGCTCACCATTCAATTTAACAGACAAAAGTCCCTACGAACAAGATCTTAGCCTTATCCCCCCTTCCTTTCTCAAGCTCCAAGACTCCAAAGACCCAGTGTGCTGTTTCCACTTTTCTAAAATTGAAATATTTTACAGATAGTTTTTTTGTACTTGCTACATTGAACATAAAACTAAAAAATCACAGTGATATAACCTTGAATTGCTGAGCTTTTGGCAGTTACTATCGATCGATGTCAAACATTCTATCATTATAAATGAAATTTTATCGGTTTTCTCTCCAAGGACTGTTCAAGAAACATATAATTTTAATCAAATCACAAATGAAGCAGTAGGATTTAGACTAGTAAAGCTCTTATTGGGTTGAAAGGCCTAATAAATATATAAGATTCAAAAACGTGTTGTTAATTTGTTATCCAGGACTTTATGTGTATTATACAACAAATCTTCCTTTGTTTGTAAAAATTTAAAACAACCCATTGTCATTGCCGATTTTTAAACTATGTTTATTGAGAAAACACAGACTTAAGTGGAATATGCTTCTTAAGAATGATATTTAAGAAGAAAAAATAAATATGGTTGGGTTTTACAGTGTGTAAAAGTTACCAGTCCACATGTTGTGTTAGAATAATAGTTAAAAATAAAAATTTGTAAGGTTTAGTAGCATCAAGATCGTGCATTTGTCTAAAACAAAAGTCAGACTAGTCGTCGGAAATAAGATCCAGTTTTTAACTATGTATAAACTGAAGCTGAGTAGGATAAAATTTACAAAACTTAAATTAACTTGTACGTTTTGAATTGGTCTTATTTACTACTTTTTAATCAAATATAGAACGGAATTTTCTAATTCTGGTTTGGAACTCTGGTTTGACTGACCTAACTCCAATTCAAAGTATCATAATGGATAAAAATGCCCCTTGGCTTGAAGCTGTACTAGCAGTAGAAACATATGTGCCAAAGGTAAGGTAGACTTAAGCTTTTTTTCTTTACGTAAAACTTACGTATTTAAATATAATTCGAACATTTTGTTATTTTAATCTTTGGATTAGCTGTTATCATGAAGAATAATCCTTAAGCCATGAATAATGAATAAATTCAGTGTAAATGAAAGTTCAGTGTTATAAATATTGATCCATTATAGTTTGCCATAATAAAATCAAATGTAGCTTTCAAATCAATTGCAGATATTATGACATGAAGAAAGAAAAATTGGCTAAAAATTAAAAAGAGGAATATCAATAGTTGTATACATACACATAAATATATATTCACCAATCACCAATGCTACAGCACAAACACACACAAAAAAAGAGACAGAAGGAGAAAGGGAAGACTGTTTTCCTAAATTAGTGATTAATATAGACCAGCACTTGAATGAGGCCTTAACCCTACTCATCCATACAATCACATAGGTCAAACAGCATAGCCACACACAATCAACCATAAAGAATAATCCATGGACAGGCAGTCGTGTCGTCAATAAATATAAGTCGTTATTTACCGAACAATAGAAAAAATAATATAGACAAATAATTCAGAGGCAACACCCAACATAAGGGCTCATCAGGAGAATACACTGGCCTCTATAGGGTTTCGCCACTCTAAATTCTCTACCCAGCACAGAGTTATGGCTACCACAGAATATCCTTGGCATCCCCGCGTCAGGTATCATCCCCAAAACACATGCCTATGAAAAAAAAAACAGCAAATGTAAAACAACCAAGTAAAATCAAAACAAGCTTATCTTGTTAATATATCCCTCCCTTTAGCAACAGTAGGTAAACTAAATATTATAAATTTTACCAAATCACAAATATTAACACATTGCAAAAAACCTGAATGAACTAAACAATTATAAAATTCATCTTTACCATGTGGCTAATTTAAAAAAAAAAAATCCGCTCAATTAGAAACACAATTCAAAATAAATGGCGCTGTGACAACATTACTCGAACCTCCAAAATTAGTTAAATATTTCTTTAAGTATTTCTAGATAATTCTTTTGATATTTATTTAAAAGTTCGTTATAATGAAAACTAAATTTTTTAAATTGCCAAGTTAATTTATTTGCAGAAAAACCTCTTGATATCAATTTTTGGCATAAGATTTTACATCTATTTTTAATATCAACAAGATTACTATAAATCCTTCATAACGAAGTAACTGTGAGAAAAACGCAAAATATGTGATATTTGAGTGTATATTACTTTCAGAGAATGGGAAACTAACCACTTCAAAATCAAAATCCACTTCAATATAAATATATGTGGCTCAGAGAAAAGATATCATTATATTGTGGCTAAAAGAGAAAGTATCACTAATTTAAAGAAGAAATTATCCTATAATGTCATCAAAAAACGGGAGACCAGGAAGATACAACAGAAAATGCAAAACAAAGCTTGCACCTCAAAAGGAAAGGGCCAGATTAAGAATGTCCAATTTACGTCAACGAAGGCCAGTCGAGGAACAACAAGATCAACACAAAAAGAGACTTAAAGCTGACAGAGATAGTAAAGGAAGGCCTGTCAATGTATTACAAAAGCAATGTGTGTGTAATCGTCTGGCATTCAAGTCCTGCCCTTCCGACGAATTTAGCTTTAATCAATATGTTCAAATCGAAACTATGTCTGAAATTTCTCCCTATTGCAATGCCTTGAAATTTAATGGTGAAACAATGGGAAGGTTTTGTACCTCAGGAAAAGTTAAGCTTCTTAAACTGGCTGCCCCACCACTGCCGTTGAACACTTTGCTTACTAGGTATACGTCTGAATCAAATCGTTTTTGAACAAACTTCAGGAAATACAACTCATGTTTCCAAATGACGTCGTTTGGTGCCCATATTGAAAATCAAGTTTATCTTATGCGTACTTTCAAAGTGACAATCTTTATGGTCGGTGATCAGTTCTTACCTCGAGATATTATTCTTTATAGCCAAAGCAATCGGTCGACAAGAACTGTTAAAACTCATCGATGCTAAGATGCCCTACAATATCTTATCATTTTTGGGATTGAGCTGACGTCCATCACTTTAATATTAAATTGATAAATCACGTCACTAACAAAGAAATGGATAAGAAAAGTAGCGCAATGAAATATTATGCATATATATTACGGATTCGTTAAAATGAAGAAAATTATATTTTAAAATGCCGTATATTTTTTCACCAATACATTGTTGATGTGTCTGCAAAGACTGAATAAAAATGTTTGCTATTCATCCGTCTGAATCAGACAAAGCTCCGCTCTGAACAATATATTCGTTTGCGAAAAGCAGTTGTAAATGACGTTAATACCACTAATGTTGGAAGAGTAACGATTTTATCTTTGTCATATGCTGGTATTCCACGTCAAATGCATGAATATGCCCAAGATGGCATTGCGTATGTTCGTCTCCAAGGTCGTCCAGATTATTTATTACTTTTAAATGTCAACCTGAAAACTTTTTATTTATGGACACACGTAAATACATTAAAATTAACTATAAATATGCGTTTCCGATTTTGGAAACAATCACTCTGATGAAACAATTTCAGACAAATTGCTGAAAATTGGAAACGCAATGTTCCCAGATGACTCGATTTCAGGACGTATACAAATTCCTCCTGAACTTCGTAATTTAGTGGTATGAAAAATATTTTGTTTGAAAAGGTATTTCCGAATACTCTAAACAATTATATAAATCATAAATGGCTACGTGAACGAGCATTTCTGGCAGCCAAGTACATAGCCATCCAAGAAATCGGCAATATTCTTCTGACCAAGATTCGAGACCAGGCAGTCATTTACAATTTAGTCTTAAATCGCATGTAGCGGTGAACTATTCATCAGAATTTTTAAATTCCCTGGATTTCCCAGGGTTTCCACCGCACGTGCTATAACTAAAAATAGACGTACCAATAATACTTTTGCGAAATATTAACCCACCAAAGTTTTGCAATGGCACGCAATTTGCCGTAAAAATAATTGAAGACGTAATAAAGGCGACAATCTTGACAGAGCCTTCTGAAGGTAAGGCTGTTCTTATTCCTCACATTCCTATGATTCCAACTGATTTCCCTTTTTGAAAAAGTGTAATTCTCAATTCGATTAGCATTTGCAATCAGCATCAACAGAGCTCAAGCGGGGTCATCAGAAAAATGTGGAATAGATCTTAATACGGATTGTTTTTCCCGTGGACAAATATATGTTGCTTGTTCAGGAGTCAGTAAACCGGACAATCAATTTATATGCACGGTCAAATTGACAGCAAAGAATGTTGTATATCCACACGTTTCACGCAGTTAAAAATTAGCACCTTGTAGGCATTTTTCAAAGAGAGAAATTACCAAAAGAAAGCGTGTCGATGCATTACATAAGCAACGCAAAGCCTAGCTTACGGCTGAAAGAGAAAGTAAAAAAAGAATACGTGTCGAAGAATTACCAGAGTATAGAAGAGGAATTACCAGTTGTATATCCGCAAGTTTTCTGCAGTTAAAAACTAGCACCTTGCAAACGTGTTGCTGGGGCAAGTTCCAGAAAAAAACAAACTAAGAAATAAAGAAGATAATTAAAATGAAAAAAGAAAAAATAAAAAAAAACTAAAAAACGTAAACAACTAATAAAAACCAAAATGAAAAAAAAACGAAAAAAAACTTAAGTCATGGCTAATTGTAGAAAAAGCCAAGAAATATTGTTCAATTAAGTGAGAAGAAAAACGTGGTATTAATTTCCCCCGTTTCATTGCCGACGCTACCATCTCTAAAAGATGCTACACCACTCATGTCACTTCACAATGGTGAACTAGTGTCAATCTGTTGGAGGGTCTCTCCGTTGAATACACGCTGGTATACTGATATAACGGACAGTTTTCCAGCATACTAGGAAATTGTCTTTTGAAAATGTTCTACCTTTTTCATCACGCTAGGATGAGCCAAAATATTTGAAAGCTAGCAAATATATTTGGTCTTAGGCAGGTTGAATCAAGAATTTAGAATTAAAACATGAGACCCATAATTTCGCCCAGAATCAGAGGTAAACAAGCATCTGAAGTTAAAGTATGGGCCATTGTACAATGGGCGTCAGGCAAGGCAATTGATTCAATCTATAAACTTGAACATTTTCTAGACTAATAAAAAAGTTAATTTAATGTTTGTTGAAGACCAATTTTGAATGTTATACAGTGGACATGGGCTAGATGGGAACCCCAAATGAAAAAGACTAAATTGTTGGTATGTTTGTAGCGGATGGACCAAAGAAAAAATGAAAACAAATTAAAAGTAAAAAATAAGGGGTAACAAGAATTGAAAAACTTGAAAAAAGAAAACCATATTTTTGAAGCTTAGTAGATATAATTTTAGAAATTGGACTTGCTTTAATAATGAAACATCTTTGAAAAAACTACAATAGAACACAATGGACAATGAGAATCAATATATTGAAGCCTACCGCGTGCCGTTCTGGGGCATGGTGGCGAAGCCACAGGGACTCAGTTAGTATATATCTGCATATACAAAAATAAGTTGCATGTTTGTGTGTTTTTCCAAGTTTGTGTGTTTGTCTGCATGTGACGTCATTATGATTATGTAAGGCGTTGCATATGACGTCAAAGGCTTTCTATATGACGCCATTATAAGTATATAACAGGGGAAATCAAAGACACATTTTAGTATGAATCTTACAATGATAGAAGAAACAGCCGAGGAGGCTGCTCAAAGAGTTAAAGCCAAAAGGCTTCGTCCTTTGAGTATTTGATACCAGTAAACGGTACTATACATGACACTTACCGAAGTGCGTACCAAGCTCTGAATTTATTGGAGAATGACCAACATTGGGATAACTGCATCAATGAAGCGTGCGAAACGTCAACTCGAAGTCATATTCTTGTATTGTTTGGAATCATACTAACAACTTGCTCTCCTTCAGCTTCTACAGAGTTATGGGGAAAATATAAATCGAAAATGGTCGAGGATATACTCAATCGAAAACAGTTAAAGAC
This sequence comes from Artemia franciscana, assembly GCF_032884065.1. Taxonomy (NCBI): domain Eukaryota; kingdom Metazoa; phylum Arthropoda; class Branchiopoda; order Anostraca; family Artemiidae; genus Artemia; species Artemia franciscana. The sequence goes on from NW_027062613.1 coordinate 115,498, forward strand.
GTCAGATATGATTTTTGATTTTACATCAGAAATTTATGACTACACTGTAGTGATTATTGAAGATTTGTGCTTGTGCATGGCAAACAAACCTATTCAGGATTTGGGAATGTCTTAACCTAATCCTAACGCTGCTGTTTCAAAATGTTTAGAAACGGATCGTGAGTAAAGTTATAAGAAGACTGATCGATTGCCGTATGTACAGAATAATATTTCTAAGTTAACATCTGAGCAAAGTACATTTATGATAAGATAATGTATTTTGTCGATAACTACCTTGGAGAATTTTTTTTTTTTGGATGCGCCAGGAGGTACTTGTAAGGCGTTAGTGATAAAATTAATTCCAGCATCAATACGAACAAAAAATGACACAATTTTGGCAGTTGTGTCATCCGGAATAGCCGCAACGTTACTGCCCGGTGGAAGAACTGCTCATTCCGCTTTGAAATTGCCTCTGAATTTGCATTCTACAGAAACTCCCATATGCAAAATTTCCAAATCATCTGGGATGGGTAAAGTATTGCAGCAATGCAAACTTGTTATTTGGGACGAGTGCACAATGGCACACAAAAAACGCTCGAGGCTCTGGATCAATCATTGCGAGATTTCTGAGGAAATTCAAAACCCTTTGGCAGCACATTAATATTGCTTGCGGGAGATTTAAGGCAAATATTACCTGTAATACCTAGATCAACCCCTGCGAACGAAAAGAATGGTTGCCTGAAAAGTTTTAATTTATGGGCACATGTAAAGACATTAAAACTAACTACAAATATTCGTGTCTGATTGCTAAGCGATGACTTCGTCAAAAATTTTCAGATCAATTGCTGGGAATTGGAAACGGAAAGCTCCCAGTAGACTTAAATTCAGGATGCCTATATGTGCCTGTTGAATTCTATAATTTAGTGACGTCCAGAAATGAATTGGTTGAAAATGTATTTTCGAATATTCTAACCAATGAACCAAATAAAGCGATTAAATATCCATCTAAATTTTTAAATTCTATGGATCTCTCAGTGTTTCCACCTTACGTGCTACAGCTAAAAATAGGCGTACCAATAATACTGTTACGAAAGATCAACCCACCGAACCATTGCAATGGAACGTGACTTGCCGTAAAAAAAATGGAAAACGTGAGAGAGGCAAAAACCGTTATAGGGCCTTTTGAGGATGAGGCTGTTCTTATTCCTCTCATTCCTCATTCCTCATGATTCCTCATGATTCCAACGGATCTGCCTAATCAATTTAAAAGATTGCAATTCCCAATTCGATTAGCATTTGTAATTATGATGATTAAAGTTCAAGGGCAATCATTAGAAAAATGCAGTATAGATCTTAATAGAGATTGTTTTTCCCATGGACAACTGTATGATTTCCAAGGGTTGGTAAACCTGACAATCTATTTATGTGCCCAGACAATGGGACAGTAAAGAATTTTGTATATTCGCAAGTTTCATATAGTTAATTTGTATTTTATATATATATATCTATTTATCTATTTATCTATATAAAAATAAATTCTATTTATGCATGTTTGTTTGTTCGTAAAAAGAGCGTTTGTATAAGACGTCATCATAAGTATATAAGGCTTTGTATATGCACAGACAATGGGATAGTGAAGAATTATGTATATTCGCAAGTTTTATGTAAATAAAAATATATATATATATATATATATATAAATATATATATATATATATATATATATATATATATATATATATATATATATATATATATATATACATATATATATATATATATATATATATATATATATATATATATATATATATATATATATATATATATATATATATATATATATATATGTATATATGTATATATAATGAAAAGCGAAATCATCAATCCAAGAGTACAAACGCAAAAAAAAAGAAAAAAAGAGAAAGGAGATACAAGGAGAAAGTGAAAACTGTTTTTTTCTAAATTAGTGATTAATATAGACCAGTTGTTCAATGAGGCCTTAACCCTACTCATCCATAAAACCACATAGGTCAAACAGCATAGCCATACACAATCAACCATAGGGAATAATCCATGGACAGGCAGTCATGTCGTCAATAAGTATAAGTCGTAATTTGCCAAACAATAAAAACCATTAAGAAAAATAATTCAGTGGCAACAACCCAACACAAGGGCTCATCAGGAGAATACACTTGCCTATAGGGTTTCGTCACTTTTAAATCTCTACCCAATCAAGTGTTTTGCCTACCACAGAATATCCATGGCATCCCCGTGTGAGGTATCACCTCCAAAATACATGCCTATGAAAAAACCAGCAAATGTAGAATAACCAAGTAACACCATATTAAGCTTATCCTTTGAATATATTCCTCATTTTAGCAGCAATAGGTAAACTAAATGTGATAAGTTTTACCAAATCACAAATATTATGTATTTGCAGAAAACCTGAATGAACTAAACAATTATAGAATTCGTCTTTACCATGAGGCTATTTTTTTAAAAATCTGCTCTATTAGAAACACAATTCAAAAAAAATGGCGCTGCATCATCATTTCGCGAACCTCTGAAATTAGCGGAAAATTTCCCTAAGTATTTCAAGATAATTCTTTTGGTATATTTAATTAAAAGTTTGTTATAATGAAAACAAAATTTTTAAAATTGCCAAATTAATTTATTTGCAGAGAAACCTCTTAATATCAATTTTTGGCTCAAGATTTTAAATCTATTTTAAATATCAAAAAAACTACTAAAAATCCTTGCATAACGAAGTAACTATGAGAAAAACGTAAAATATGTGATAATTGAGCGTATATTACCTTCAGGGAGTGGGAAACTAATCATTTGAAAAATTAATTGATTATTATCAGAAATATCAATATTTAAATCAAAGAAATGATTTTCATATCCAGCAGCATGACTAGGTTCAAGAATAAGCTCTGATGGATATTTATTTTTAGAAATATCGATGAAATCCCTACAATTTAAGACCAAAATATCATCTAAATCTCTATTATTATTTGACAAAACATATTTTAAATTATGTGGATTATTCTTATCCATCATATATTTATATTCTAGATGATTTAAAACAAGTTAGCTATAAATGGGCTGGCATTTCCCCCCTTGGGAAATTCCACGATTTGCTTGGACAAATCACCACACAAATCTTATATAAGTATTGTATAAAGCAAATTCTAATAACTTAAAAATAATATCCAAGCTGTAACATCTCAAGCTAGCTGTAGTCTTAAAGCAATTTGTCCATGTAGCTTTTTTTATTATAAGTGTCAATTTTTTAGAACCTTTTACTAGATAAGAGGATATTTTTCTTGATAACCCTTTTTAAATTATCTAGCGCTACATGAAGTAATAAATTAGTATACATTGTCGTAAAATCGAAAGACTCAATTCTCTAAGCTGAAACCATTGTTTAAGAGTCTAGCACCTGCAGTGAATTATTATCACTCTGATATGGATTAAAATTCGAAAATTTTTTAATACCAGAACAATAGGTTTTAAGTTTATTTATAATTTCCTTTAAAATATATATATATATATATATATATATATATATATATATATATATATATATATATATAAACCAGCAAAAGTAGAATAACCAAGCAACATCATAATAAGCTTATCCTGCTAATATATTCCTTATTTTAGCAGCAATAGGTAAACTAAATGTGATAAATTTTACCAAATCACAAATATTAAGTCTTTGCAGAAAAACTGAATGAACTAAACAATTATAGAATTCGTCTTTACCAGGAGGCTATTTTTGAAAAAAAATCCGCTCTATTAGAAACATAGTTCAAAATAAATGGCGCTGCATCACCATTTCGCAAACCTCCGAAATTAGCGGAAAATTTCCCTAAGTATTTCCAGATAATTCTTTTGGTATATCTATTTAAAAGTTTGTTATAATGAAAACAAAATTTTTAAAATTGCCAAGTTGATTTATTTGCAGAGAAACCTCTTAATATCAATTTTTGGCTCAAGATTTCACATCTTTTTTTAATATCAACAAGATTACTATAAATCCTTCATAACGAAGTAACTGTTAGAAAAACGCAAAATATGTGATATTTGAGCGTATATTACTTTCAGGGAAGGTTTAAACTAATAATTTCAAAATCAAAATCATCCGTTTTATTAAACAATTTAAAACTTAATTTATTATTATAAGAAATATTAATATTTAAATCAAAGAAATGATTTTCATGTCTAGCGCCAAGACTAGGTTCAAGAATAAGCTCTGATGGATATTTATCTTTAGAAATATTGATGAAATCTCTACAATTTAAGACCAAAATATCATCTAAATATCTTTTATTATTTGACAAAACATATTTTAAATTATTTGGATTATTCTTATCCATCATATATTTATATTCTAGCTGACTTAAAACAAATTAGCTATAAATGGGCTGGCATTTCCCCCCCTGGAAATTTCCACGATTTGCTTGTACAAACTACCACCAAATCTTATATAAGTATTGTATAAGGCAAATTCTAATAACTCAAAAATAATATCCAAGCTGTAACATCTCAAGCTAACTGTAGTCTTAAAGCTATTTGTCCATCTGGCTTTTTTTACTATAAGTGTCAATTTTTTAGAACCTTTTACTAGATAAGAGGAAATATTTCTTGATAACCCTTTTTAAATTATCTAACACTAAATTAAGTGATAAATTAGTATACATTGTCTAAAAATTAAAAGACTCAATTATCTTAGCTGAAACACTGTTAAAGATTATAGCACCTGCAGTGAATTATTAACACTCTAATATGGATTAAAATTCGAAAATTTTTAATACCAGAACAATAGGTTTTAAGTTTATTTATAATTTCCTTTAAAATTAAAGAGAGGTCAGTAGCAGCAGTGTGGGTTGGATATTTAGCTGCTCCAGCAAAAAACCGTGGTTTGGGGGATTCTTATGAAATTTTACAGTCCAATATAGGAAAGGAAACTTTATATCATTGTCGTTTATTTTAATATTAAAATTTTTTAACTGTATTTCTTCAGTCTTTTCAATTAACTTCTCATTCTCTAAATTTACCTTTTAAGCAACTTTAGTTGTGCATAACTCCCTTTTTAAGATATCACAATACAGCTTCTGACAAATTATGGCAAAATTATTATGAGCTTTATCCAACGGCACAATTACAAATTCACTCTGTAGATTAGTAATTGCTTGTTTAATCTTAGCATTATAAAATAATGAATTAGTGTTTCTTTTTTTTTAGTTAGAGTATATTTTATTTCGTATTCTACTAATAATTAAATTCTTCCAACTTTGAAAACCCTCTGTATTTTTATTCTCTGTCTTACACCACTTATCAATAAATTAATCAGGATTATTTTCCAAGCCTTCAAGAACATTCGATGGTTTCAGATGAAGAAAAAGACAAAAATTAGCCCCTTTATTCATTATAATTTAAGATAATCTTGCTTTATTATTGACAAGTCCCCTGTTATAACTTGTTTGTAAGTGGGATTTACAAATGGGCCAAGTTGCTTACAGTTTTAAACCAGATTCCAATTTATATTACTATCTAATCTTTTAAGTATCAAATTATAATTAAAAATAATTTGCCCAATAAATTTTGAAAATTTACAAGTTAAAACTGGGCTATCATTATAATTCAAATTACCAGGAAGAGCCTCTGTCACATCCCGCTGATTTAATATTTCCGGTAAATTAATATCTTCAATCTCCTTACAAGTAAAATTAATAGGTAGATATAATCTCTTATCCTGATAACCAATCTTATCAAACTTTTTTTTTTGAAATAAATTTCGTTTTAGTTAGAATACAAATTATATCGCATATTAGTTTAAAATTACATTCAAGAGTTGTATTATTCTTAACAATCCAGAAAAGTTTGATTTAATTCCTCTTGGATAAATTATTTAGACATTTTATTACAGAAATCATACCCCTAGATTCAAGTAGCTGGCACATATCTCTAGAAAGCATATGTAAATCCAACTCATTTTTTCTATTATTTTTCCCTTATCCTCTCGATCATTTGTTTCGTTTAGTAGAAGAAGTAAAAGAAGGATGGTCCATAAGACCATCAACACATTCAACAATTACCTGAGACATGTCACAATATTTTGCTACACGATCATTTAGCCCAAAAAGATAAGCTGTACCAAGAGTATGGATCCAGAAATCCTCCTGTTTACGTAGTCTATTATTCTTCTCTTCTTTATTTAAAGTTTCTTACTCTAAATTTTCTAAAATTATGACAATTATATCTGATATGGAGTATGTACCATTATTACAATATTGAACTAGATAGTTATTAGTTTTTTAATTATTAACTGTTGTCTTATGTCTAGAATATCTTTTATGTATCTTATTAGTCGTTTCCCCCACATATTGTAGGCAGCATTTATTACATTGTAATATGTAAATCGCATCGGTTGTTTTACAATTAACATTACCACGTAACTGGCAAGCAAAATTTTTATTATACGATGTACTCTTAACAGAAGTCCGTGGGATAAAATGATCTTGGCAAAGAAAACAACGACTCTTACACTTTTTAGCTTTTAAAAAATCGTTCCGAGTTCCATGGCTAATATTTGTATTTTGTTGCATTAAAAGTTATTGAAAATAAATCCAAATGAAACCAACATCCAAATCAAAATCCAACAATTAAAGTTCAAAGGAAATGCCAAGGTCAGTAGGTCAATAGGTCAATAAATACATAAACATGAAAAAAAATAAAAAATTGTGTAATGAAAATATAAAAAAACATGAAATTAATGAAAACATAAAAAAAACATGAAATTTGCATAAGTGCCATCTCACCAATAATTAACAATATCAGGATATAAGCTTGGACAAGGGTAAAGGTCTGTCGGAGAAAAAAAACTAAAAAAATTTCTTCACCAGTGCTGCATCCAGCCTGGAATATTACATTGAAAAGAGAAATCATCAATGCAACAGCAAAAACAAAAAAAAAGAAAAAAAAAGAAAGGAGATAGAAGGAGACAGGGGAAAACTCTTTTCCTAAATGAGTGATTAATATAGACCAGCACTTGAATGAGGCCTTAACCCTGCTCATCCATACAACCACATAGGTCAAATAGCTTACCCGTACATAATCAACCATAAAGAATAATCCATGGACAGGCAATCATGTCGTCAATAAGTAGAAGCTGTCGTTTACCAAACAACAAAAACAATAAAGACAAATATTTCAAAGGCAACAACCCAGCACAAAGGCTCAACAGGAGAATACCCTTTCCTATAGGGTTTCGGCACTTTAAATTCTCTACCTAGTCAAGTGTTGTGCCTACCACAGAATATCCATGGCATCCCTGTGTCAGGTATCACCCCCAAAATACATGCCTATGAAAAAAAACAGCAAATTTAAAACAACCAATTAACACCAAAACAAGCTTATTCTGTTAATATATCCCTCATTTTAGCAGCAATAGGTAAACTAAATGTGATAAATTTTACCAAACCACAAATATTAACTCTTTGCAAAGAACCTGAATGAACTAAACAATTATAGAATTCATCTTTACCATGTGGCTATTTATTCAAAAATCCACTCTATTAGAAACAATTCAAAATAGAAATATAAAGAAGAAAAAAAAACTAAAAAAAGGAAACAAAAGTAAAAAACAAAAAAAAACTAAACAGAAAAAAACTAAAAGAAAATTAAATAAATTAAAAAAGAAAAAACAAAATAAAGAAAAAGCCTAAAAAGAAAAAAAAAGAAAAAAATTAAAAAAAAGGTTAAAAAACTAAAAAAGAAAAAGGCAAAAAAATAAAAAAGTTAAAAAGATAAAAAAAGAAAAAACTAAAACAGAAATTAAAAAATAAATAAAAAAAGAAAAAACTAAAAAAAAAAAAAAAATATATATATTTATATATAAGAAAAAAAACTAAAAAGGAGAAAAAATTAAAAAACAAGGAAGAAAAAAAAATTAAAAAAGAAGAAAAAATTATATAAGTTTTATGCATGTTTTTTGTAAAAAGAGTTTTCATATGACGTCATTATAAGTATATTACAGATCGGGACACCGGGACAGAAATGACGACCGGGACACAACGAATATAAATGACAACCAGGACACTCAAAGAGAAATTATGAGACCAGGACCCAGATGACGACCGGGATAGAGGGACACAACCACAATAAACTTCTTGTCAATAAGTAGTTTCTGGTATAATATTACCTGCATGGTAGACACTAAAAACGATACAAACACTCAGTGGCGTCATTAAGGGGAAATGGGGGAAGAGGCAGTTGCCTCCTAATAACCTCGAAAAACTTATAATTTATAAAGTAGTGCTAAAACTGTTGCTTGTTTGAAGTGTAAATTTTGATAATCGTTTTGAGTTTATATTTAATTCTTACTCATTTTTATCCTAAGGAAAACGAGAAAAATAGTGGTCCATTACGCTTCATTATATGCTCTACTTTAATATTTTTCTGAATATGCTACCTTTGAAACTTTATCATCAAGAAAAAACGTGAATCTAGTTAATTGTAAAATTGAAAAATGTTCTCTGCTTCCTGTTTTGCAAAATCTGCTATGGTCAATTTTTTCCATGATATTTAGGGTGTTTTTCTTCCTAGTTCACAATTAGATTCCTTTTTTTGAAAAATTTGAAAGGGGAAAATCTATATACCCTCTAAAGCTACAAACCCGACTGAATTCATCACTGAATCGAAAGTGGATGTACACTGAATATAATTCTCTGAATTAAGAAGAAGTTGAAAAAAAACGTAATGCTTTTCATTTGAATTTAAAACTATAATACCATACTGATTTCTGGATATATTCACTTCTCTAAATATTTCCTTTAGAAAATAGTAAATGGGTTAAAAATTACGACTGAGATTAGTCGTATTTCAGACAACACAAGCGCAATCTGTGGAACCTTTATCCCTGCATCAGCATGCTCTACGAAATTTTTCTGCTGATTATAGAATAAAGTGAATTTAAACAAAAGTTGTATGCTTTTTCTCACAATTTATAAATTTCTAGTATCAGTTTTATCATGCAGAACCAGAAACTCGTGATTTGATTGTAAAGGGAATTTTAGACATGAAAATGATATTCAGTGTGAAAATGGATACACCTCATGCCCTGTATTACACAAGGAAAACTTGTTTTTTATTTTTATAGAATTTGTTTTTTCTCAACAAAGATACAAATGGAAACGTAATTTTTAAACTTTATGATTAAATGCTCCCTTCCAATTTGCATACCTGGTAATTTTTTTTTTTATTAATTTAAGATTTTTCCCTTATTGATGCAAAGGATATTTCATATTTTATGGATAATCTTGTCAAACAATAACCAATGGATAAGTTTATAGTTAAAGATTTAATTTTTGAATATATTGTAATTCAAAAAACGGTTACTTTTTAAATGATGGCAACATTTCACAATATAAAGATTCAAAATCGTTGGAAATACTCTGACTTAACCTGTATGTTTCCTTAGACAGCTCAATTGTGATGCCTATGAAATTTTGTTTTGGCTTTGGCAACCTAATTTCATTTCCATTTATTAATATAAATTGGCAAAACTACGAATAATCAATGCAATATAAAAATCATAAATAACATATTTTAATAAATCATGTATATTATAAGTTTAGAACAATAAATTGATTCTAGCTGAGTCCATTCCATTTTATATTATGTGCAAATAAATGGCGCACTATCCAGAATAATATAATTATATGGTTCAAATATGGGATTGAGCGTCCTGTTCAGGGTGTGGGATTGGGGGAAGTAAAGCAGCCTTAGTGGTGAATACGGCTGGAAAAAGGTCAAGTCTATGCGACATTCACCTTGCCCACCCATAAGTTTAATTACGCTATGCTATTATCATAAGGAGCAGCTCATTGCCGACAATTTTAGTAAAAGCCAAAAACCAGCACTTGTGTTTTTGATTGTTTGATGAGTTTTTGTTTTTTATAGTGCATTGCATAACGTTTAAAATGCAAAAATGGCGTGTTTAATCAATAGTTACTTTTCTTCACTACAACTTTAATAGCACCTAACTTTAATAGCACCCCCTCTTACTCTCCCCCTCCCCAATAAAAACTTTAGCTACGTCCATGCAACGAATATTAGCTGTGAAAATGTGACGGATCTATGCTATTAAAATATGCTAAAAAATATGACTCTCACCCACGATTTTTTCGATATTAAGGCTCTTAACAATTTTCTCTAACTTGCAGCCTGTATTTATTTTTTTTTAAAGCAAAAATTACAATAATGCCAATTTCCAAAAAATATTTAAATGTTTTCGAGTTGTTATATCTATCATATCTCTTTAAATTATCAATAATTGTGCATGCATTTACTTTTTCTCTAAAATGACTATCCTGGTATCCTTTAATATTCTGGAATGAAAATGACAAGCTAAATAAGTCCTAAGTTTGATAGAATTCGTTAATAGCATTAATTTTTGGAGAAAAAGATTTATTTTAGTCACGTCAAATTTACATACATCAGTATTGCAATGACATAATGTGCCAACACATTTTGAACTGAAATTAAAAGTATCTTATTTTATTTTTAATAAATGTTATTTTATCTTAGTTCTCTGTTCTAAATCTCTATAGTAATTATTTAAACAAAAAAAATATTTATAGTGTTTTATCAGAAACTATCTAACCCTTTTCTAAGTTTTTAATTGAAACTAGAGAAATACCTGAAGATGGTAAAAGGAGTTTTATTTTCTATTAGGTTAGATCCACTTATGGCTTATAAAGAAATATTCAACAGAATAAAAATTAGTAAATTAACCGTTTTCAACAAAAAAAAAATGAACTTAATGAAATCAAATTACCAAAATTACATCGATGACGCATGAGACGCTCAAAAATGTAAGTGGCTAAGTATAAAATGCCAAGGATACAAACTCTCTACAAATGGTTTTAAAAGTACTTTTATAATGCCGAGAGGACAAATGAACAATCTAAAACATCAAACTTGGAAATACCAAGTTGGGCAGCTAAGATAAAGGGTATTAAAATTGTTTAAAGTTAAGATTAACGAGAATAAAGAACAAATATGGTGACGTCATTTTTATTGAAATCTATAATGCAATGATGGTATGCACCAACATAATTTTAGTTTGAACTCAAAAGTATCTTATTGTTCGTAATAAATGCAATTTATCTTAGTTGTCAAATTATAACTTAATCGTTATAACTTAACATACAAAGTTATAACGTAATCTGCCAAAGTGCTTATGATGTTTCATTACAAAGTACTGTTTTTTAAATAATTCTAGAGAAATACCTTAGAATTTTTGAATAAGTTTTATTTTCTTTTAGATTGAATTCATCTATTGAATAAAAGAGAGATATGACATTAAAATTAACTATAAATATGCGTGTTCGAATGCAAAACCATCATTCTGGTGAAATATTTTCAGACCAATTGCTGACAAATGGAAACAGAATGTTCCCAGTTGACTCAATTCCAGGACGTATACAAATGCTTCCTCAATTCTGTAATTTAGTGACGCACAAAATGATTTGGCTGAAAAGTTATTTCCAAATATTCTAACTAATTATATAAATCATAAATTGCTAATTCAACGAGCGATTCTGGAATCCAAGAACAAAGACGTCAAAGAAATCAACAACATTATTCTGATCATGATTTGAGTTCTCGCAGTGATTTAAAAGTCAGTTGACAGAGTTATGAAATCAAATGAAGCGGTTAACTATCAATCAGAATTTTTAAATTTCCTTGATCTCCCAGGGTTTTCAGCAAATGTGTGACAACTAAAAATAAGCGTACCAATAATACTGTTGTGAAATATTAACCCATCAAAATTTTGCAATGACATGCAACTTGCTGTAAAAAAAAATGGAAAACGTAATAGAGGCAACAATCTTGACAGGGCCTTCCGAGGGTGAGGCTGTTCTTATTCCTCGCATTTCCATGAATCCAACAGATCTCCATTTGAAGTATAAAAAATAAAATTCCCAATTTGATTAGCATTTGCAATCAACATCAACAAAGCTCAGGGGCAATCATTGGAAAAATACGGTATAGATCTTGATAAAAATTGTTTTTCACATTGACAATTATATTTTGCATGTTTTAGGGTCGGTAAACTGGACAATCTATTTATTTGCACTGATAATGGGACAGTGAAGAATATTTTATATCCACAAGTTTTATGCATTTAAAAATTAGCACCTTGCATACTTGTTGCATTTTTTTTTTGGGGGGGGGGGGGTTTCGGTTTGGGGCACATAGGAAATTACCAAAAGAAAGCGTGTCGATGTTTTACAAGAGTAACGCAAAACCTGGCTTGCGACTGAAAAAGAAAGCAAAAAAGTATGCGTTTCGAGGAATTACAAGAGTATAGAAAAGGAATTATCAGTTGTATATCCGCAAGTTTTACTCATTTAAAAATAAGCACCTTGCACACGTGTTGCTGGGGCACGTTTCGGATTAAAACAAATAAAGAAGAAAAAGAAAATAAAAAAGAAGAAAAAAATAGGAAAAAATAAAAAAAAAGTTTAACTTTTCTTGAGGCGCAGCAAATTCCCATTGTTTCACCAATGAATTTCAAGGCCTTGCAATAGGGAAAAATCATCGACTGGGCTGTACCTGAATACCAGTTGATAATTTTTACGTTGCTCTTGGGATTCCTCGGCACACTTTCTCTAGGCATTTTCTCTTTTTGCCGCAAGCCTGTTTTCACGTTGTTCTTGTGATTCCTCGGCAAGCTTTGAAAACAGCCGCAAACCTTTTTTCACGTTGTTCATGTGATTCTTCAGCATGATTTTTTCGGTAGTTTCTCTTTAACCCGCGAGCCTGTTTTCACATTTTTCTTGTGATTCCTCGGTGCGTTTTTTTGTTATTGTCCCTTTGAGCCACGAGCCTATTTAAACGTTGTTCTTGTGATTCCTCGGTACAATTATTTTTAGTAATTTTTCTTTAAGACGCAAGCATGTATTCACGTTGTTCTTGTGATTCCTCGGCACACTTTCTTTTCTTACTTTCTCGTTTAGCCGCAAGCCTTTTGGCATAAACTGTTTGAGCAGCTTCTTTGGCTGTTTCTTCTGCCATTGTAAGAATTTATACTAAATTTTATCTTTGAATTAACTCTTTTAGCAGCTTCCTCGGCTGTTTCTTCTGCCATTGTAGGATTTATACTGAAATTTCTCATTGAATCTCCCCATTATAAACTTATAATGACGTCACATACAAAGCCTTATATACTTATAATGACGTAATATGATTACAAAAAAACAAACATATAACTTATTTTTATATAAACAGATATATGTATAGATATAAATATATATATATATATATATATATATATATATATATATATATATATATATATATATATATATATATATATATATATATATATATTACCATTTACCATTCTAAGATGGTAATCCCTTTTACCATTCTAAGATGAGCTTCACAAATTTTTGCTACTGTTCTTCATCAGTGATAGCATTGCTGAATTGAATGCAGGTTGTGGAATTTCTCCCTGGGATCAGAGAACAATTGTTTCCCAGTTGTAATATCTTTTAGAGAATAATAATAAAACAGTGCAATCGATTTTATTTCGATAACTGTTCAAAACAGCAATCGATTTAGTTTCTGCTTACACGTATAAAATTGTTATTTCCACCGACAAAACACCTACTGCAGAACATGTGCACATATACAATGCTCCAATTATCATCGAAGAGGTGATTGGTATGGTCGGTGATCAGTTCTAACCTCGAGATATTGTTCTTTATGGGCGAAACTATCAGTTGACAGGAAATGCCGAAACTTATCGATACTACGATACCCTACAATATTCTAAAATTTTTTTGAATTGAGCCGACGGCTCTCACATTCAAGTTGAATTGATATATCCAGCCACTAAGAAAGAAATGGATAAGAAAAGTAGCACAATGAACAATTATGGCTATCGACTAATGATTCGTTAAGATGAAGAGAATTATATTTATAAATGCCGTCAATTGTTTCACCAATAAGTTGATATATATGCAAAGATTGAATAAGAACGTTTGCTATTGCTCCATCTGAATCAGACCAAGCTCCACTCTGAACAATTCTATTATTTGTGAGATGGAATTGTAAATGACGGTAATACTAAAATTGGAAGAGTAACGATTCTACCTTCGTCATATTCTAGCAGTCACGGTCATATGTTTGAGTATGGTCAAGATGCCATTGCGTATATTCCTATCTATGGCAGTTCAGATTTGTTTATTACATTTACCTGTAATCCATCTTTGGACGACAAACAGCAACTTTTACTTCCTGGACAATTGCCGGTTCATAATCATTACATCCCGTGTTTTACGGTGAAAGTTGAAATCAATGATAAATTTCATAGTAAAACTTAAATTGTTTGGGCCAGTGCGATACTGATTGCACTCAGTGGAATGACAAAAGCGAGGTGTGCTAAACACACACATATACTAATATGTTTATTTAATAAAATTGCTTCTAATGAAATTGACGATGTGATTTCCATTAAAAATACCTCCTGTAGATGTCTATAGGGACTTACATGACATTGTGGTACAAAACATGACACATGGACCTTGCGGTGAAAAAAAATGAAAATTCACCATGCATGACAGAGGAAAGTGCACAAAGCAATATCCTCAACTTTTAGTACCGAACACAATTAACGGCAATGATGGATACCCATTAAATAGATAAAGGTCTAACGAAGATGAAGGAAAAACAGCAATCATAAACTCTCTTAACCGTTAAAACAAAGTGGATAACCATTGGGTCGTTCCATAGTCACATTTATTATCAAAAACATACAATGCGCAAATATGTGTGGAATATTGTAATTCTGTAAAGGAGATCAAATACATATGTAAATACGTCAACAAAGGCAGCGACATGGCAGTTTTTGACTTGCTGTCGGAAAGCAGTGATATCGATGAAGTCGTAAAATATCAGGCTGGGATATACAAAAGCAGTAATGAAACAGTGTTGCGAATTCTTCATTTCTGATACTCCGACGAAGTCAGGCTGTTGTCAACTTAGTGGTACATTTACAGAATGGTCTACTTGTTTTTTTTTTTTTAGAATCCAACGTGCAACAAAGAGCCCTGTATCCACCGGATACAACTTTAACTACTTTCTTTGCGTTATGTCAAAATTATTCTTTTGCAAAAAAAAAACTTTTTTATTCTGATTAGCCTAAGTTAGACACGTGGAATGCTAACAAAAAATCATTCGAACGTCAAAATGGGGTGAGTTAGTCGACGGCCAACCTAACTTCTTCAAAGAAACCACGATAGGAAGAATCTCCACCAGTTATTCCAATCAAGATGAATGCTTTTTTCTACACCTGCTTTTGGTTAATTTACACGGCCCGGCATCCTTTGAGCATTTGAGATTTTCAAACGGGACTATACATGACACTTATTGTATTGCATGCCAAGCTCTGTATTCATTGAAGAACGACCAACACTGGGATCATTGCATCAATGACCCGTGCGAAACGTCAACTCAAAGTCAAATTCTTGTATTGTTTGGAACCATATTGACAACTTGCTCTCCTTCATCTACTGTACAGTTATGGTAGAAATACAAATCGTAAATGGCCGAGGATTTACTCCAGCAAATATGACTAGAGGGGTCATCGGACTTTTCAACAGAAGTTTATAGCTGCAAATTAGTTATGATAGAAGATTTGTGCTTATCTACGACAAACAAACTTCTCAAGCATTTTGGAATACCCTACCATTTACTCTGTAGGTAGCAAACCCATTATCCCAGGACATACATTTGTCTGTAAACCTATCCCTTAAAGTTTCATTTTTCTAATCTGACCCCTTTCCAATACAGCAAAAAGTAGCTAAACTAGAATTTTACCTTACATTTTATAAAAACTGCCCATATTTCAACATTATTTTCACTAACTTTTTTGTAAAGATTCCTTTAAAAATATATTCTTATTAGGCTTGTATGCTTAGGCCTTTTTAGACAAAGAAATCCTTTAGACAAATATTTTGGAAAAAAACAGTTTGATTTCAGGGAAGAGTAGAGGATGTGTCAACCAGTTTTTCACTACTTGCTTATTAGTTGAGAAATGCCTGAGTCATAAAACAACTTTAGTCCTCATTTTAATATATTATAAGGTAGCGTTTAATTTAGCTGAGAGATGAGTGATAGTGAAGGATCTTATAAGGTATGCAAGTCAAATTTATTAAAGTTATTAGTGCTCTGTAATTAATGTTATGATTACAGCACTTTTACGATTACGGTAGGAAATGAGGGTTTGTAGCTAGTTTCATATTAAATCGGGAGTTCAGAAGGTTTTTTTTCTTTCTCCTTTTATATGGATAATTTTTATCGGTTTTGTCTTAAGGGGTACAAAAAGGCAATGGGAGAACACAAAACCGAATGGGGAAGTAAATGTATCCTTTATTTAAGCCGGATATTATACCAATTATTTAAGCTTCGTAAATGAAAGTGTGAGGAAAATGAATGCACCTTGAACTTTGTGAAAAATCGGGGTTCTAAAACAGGTTTAAAAATTACTATCGAGTAAACATAGTCACTTTAGCTAGGGATAAGTGAAGCTGAAAATAAGACGTTGGGCAATGAAAAGATTAATTAAGAAGATATTTATAATTACCTTATTACTACAGAATCTAAGAGAAGTGAAGATGTTAAAAGCAGAACAGCCAACCCTCAATCTTTTTTTTTCAAGAAATGGAATGATTTTGGAAGAATAAGAAAAAAATTATGCAAGTCAAAATTAAAATAATGAAGGCTACAGTAATGAAAGCATTCTATTATGGGCTGGAGGCCTGGAAACCTAAGAAATAGGAAGATGTTTTCTAGATTGTTAGTTGTCTACGGATTGTTCTGGACACCCGGCTGACTGACCGCGTTTCAAACAGCAGGCTGTTTAAAGAGTTTAGTTTAATACCGCTTTTTAGTGCTATAATGAGAGGAAGGTTGTGATGGCTAGGGTAGTTTCTGTGGAGGAAGGGTGACAGATTACCAAAGTTTGCCATTTTTGGCAAACTGTCTCGGCATGTATGTAAATCGGGTCATCCGTGGTTTTGGTGGGAGGATATCTTAAAGTACAATTTCATGAAAATGGAAAATTCATGGGAAGGTGTAAAGAAGAAGGCTTAAAACAGATTAGCTTTGAGTAGGAACCTGTGTAACTGATTAGACCTCATGCTGCTAATTACCGCAGTTAGTTGTTTTTATTAGCTATAGTAGATATTTCTGCCTACCAACTAGTTCCACTGGTACATAATGAATTTTCAACAAATTAACAGGAACAAATAAGCCATATCCAGCTTATGCGTATAGATATGTAGATTGAACATGTTCAAACTTATTATTCCGACCTAGCTTTGCAGAATATACTTGGGGAGTTTTTTAATATATCACTTGAGAAGTGGGACAATAAGGATTTATTTCCATAGTTCTCAGGCTGGTCAGTCAAAACATTATATAGAAGTTGCTGGAAATATTGTATTAGTGTTGTTTGGTGATATAATAGTGTTGTTTTAGCGTTAATTATTCAAAGACACTTAAATAGCTATATATGTATTCATAGTATATCAGACAATATTTTATAACTTAGAATTTCTTTTGCGAGTAATTAAAGATTTTTGTTTTTCTGGCTTTTCAAAATAGTTCATATAAAAATTGGAAGTTAACATATTGAAGGTTTTCTGTTAAAGGAAAAATAAGATAACTGTTTTCTGTTAAAGGAAAAATAAAGTTAAAGCTATAGAAAAAGAAGATAATTTGTTCGAACAATATTGTAAACTAAGTATGCAAAAGCATAGTTATTTTGTATTGTGTCCTATGAGAGAAAAGCATTCATATTGTTTTATCAATATTATTTATTAATGTATGTAATTGTGAACAACTTCTGAAGAAAATCGGTGATAAGTAAGCAAGGAAAGTAGGGTTCTGACCAGTGTTGGTGACCTTAGAAAAATAAAATATTAACAAACTGGTATAAAATCTTAAAACAAACTAGTGGACCATAACCAAAATAGCAAACTCTAAATAATATAATTCTATTTTTTGAATTTGCATCTGGATACTTTTATTAACGGAAAAAATAACGAAGAAACTAAACTAAAATTTAAAAAATATTATAATAACATTGAAAGCAGAAACTAGCAAAATGGTGAAAAATATATAGGCTGCTTTAAATTCCATCTCGCTATAGACTCTTTGTATAACAGTTGAAAAAAGATGTTTCCAAAAAAATTTTAAAAAAAGGAGTATAAAAAATTTTGTGTTCTCATGGATAATGTTATACTGGAAGAATAAGCTAAGCTTTAAAGATAGGTCCCAACAGCATGAATATGCAATAAATAATTTATTAATACAAAAATACGGATACTTTTGGGTCAATAGTGCAGAGCATTTTCACTTTTTTTTAGTGTAGTAAACCATACGAAGGAACAAAAACAATAAATACTTCTTTTGCACTTTTAAAATTTTTTAAGAAATAATAACAGGTTAAAATCCTCTATGAGGACATAAGTGTTAATAGAAATGATGAGAAAAATAAATTTATTTGCAATAACTTACTAAAAATACAACTTAGAATATCTAATTCATTAAACTTTAAACTTGTATATAACAAAACCCGAAAAAGTGTCAAACTTACACTCAAATTTCAATTTAAAATTATTTCAGGAAATAGTCAATTTCCTTTTGCTAGAATAGCAATAATATTCAAATTTAAGTACCTTAGTCTTTTTTACCTACATCCATCATACCTTAGATTTTTTGATCAATTTATTTGTAACATTTTAAATTAAAACATAGGCAATAAATAAAAAACAATAAATGTTAAATAATAAACTTTGTTCTCTTTTATTTAATTATAACTGAATGAACCTAGGGCGCATGTTAATTTTTTAATGAATATACTATTTTATTTTGCCAGGTTTTATTTTAATTTAAATTTCAACTGTATTATTGATGTTGTTTCATTGTATGCTGATCTGGCAGAGAGACAACATAATATATAATATTCTTTTTTCTTGCTATTGTATAATGAATATTACGATATTGGATGTTGTTAAAATACGTGGGTTTATCCTTTTCGTTCTGTTTTTTTTTTATTCTTTTCCTTTTGTGTTTTCTCAAATTTAGTTAAATTTGTTCAGTTTTTTTCCATTGGTATGGATCTCCAGACCTGAAGTCAAAATATTCAGCATATTCTCTTATTTATAGTTAATTTTTGTTTTTTTATTAACCTTTTGTTTTAAAATATTACGGTCTTATTAAATATTCTTATTTTTATTATTATCCAAATTGAAAGGCATTGTGGCCTAAGAAATTATTTAGTCTTGGAATTGAGAACAACCAAAATAAAGAGTTGATTGACCATCCTAGAATCTCTTTAATAAATTTGTGTCGTTTTTATTTTACTTAAATTAACACTTGAATTTAATCGTATGTTTTTCACTTCTGTTTCACGTCAGAGAGAAAAGTAGGCTAATAAAGATTATAAAAAACTAAACATTTCTAATTATTTTTTTTTTAATATTTACCTTACCTAAGAATTGCCTGAAAAGTTTTACAATACAGTCTTGCTGAAAAAATGTAGATATCTACACCAAAGGCCATTGTGACCTTTCTGTATTACTATAAACGATATGTATATTGAATAGTATATTCTTTTTGTATTATCATACTACCAACCACAATATCAATTAAATGCAATATGCTGTTAAGAATTTGCGATGAATAACTACCAAAAAATAACAGATAGGTGACCTTCCTTCGAAAAGTTCTAACCGGCTTGTGTCAACTAAAAATTTTACTAAAACCATATATGATTTTTTTAAAATATTTATATTTTATGTGGTACTTTCAACGTAAATGACTGCTCTCTTACAGTTCTTTACCATAAACGTGTTGAGTACAAAAAAAAATCAAGATAATCTTAATATATACATTCTAGATTAATCTTATTAATTTAAAAGGACACTTTTTTCAAAATCTCTTCTCTTGATTTCATTCCGTTTAAAAAAGAAAATATATACCTGAATAGAGCTTTGAAAACAAATTTAGATTTTTAAAGCAGTTCTCTTTGGTATCTTCAATTAAAATTTAGAGTTCGATAATTTAATAATTTATTCAGATCTTTTTTAAGTGTCCTTTGATCTTTGTTTACTTCCACCTTAGTGTGGAATCGTGTGTACTAAAATTATGTATTATTACCTAGTGAAATTAAAGATCAAAACAAAATTAGTGTAAACGTAATTTGAGGAAGCTTGTAATATTTCCAATATGCTAGAGGGGCCAAAGGCACTTCTTAGAATGTGGTGCATTGGATGGAGTTACATTTTCCACAACATTACACATGGAAAGATTTTTGAACTGGACAGGCGTACTCATTGAAGCAGATGGACGTTTTTACAGTGACCTGAAACATGTTCATCGGAAAGCTTATGGAGTAAAAATGTGTGCAAGCCGTACACCATACCGATCCAAAACAGTTTTTAAGCCTTCACCGATTTATTTTCGTAAAGAAGTCCTTGGAAAAAACGTTACAAGTAAGTGGAAACTAAACCAATCAAATCCATTAATCTAAATTAACATCCATTCTTCATAATCCATGTGATGGCATTGACTCACCAAAAGAAATAGTTCTTTCATGTCTCTTTAATCCTTTTGTCAAATTTACTATTGAAGCTCTGAGTAGAAAATGTAAGAAAACTTTGACCATTTTTATTATTTCTCTTCATTGAAATAATTTGGACAATATTAATCCACTTTAAAAAGTTTGTCTTTTTCCTTTCTAGACTTCAGAAAGGTCCACTGCTATGGCAATTGTGTTGAAATTGAAAGAATTAACATAGAGAAAAAAATTATGTTACAGAAAAATTCGAAGTAAAACTTCTCTTTTCTAAGAATACCCGAAAATCAGTGTCTTTGTTAAGCCATGACTTTCTATAACGTCCTTACAATCTGTACCTAGCAGAATTTGCCAGACCGAGTAATTCTGGTATATGAAGTACTGCTCTCGCTTATCAGTCAGTTTGTAAGACTCAGGACCATATGGTTCCTGTACCTACCTGTAAACTACCGTATTGTAGTTTTTACCTTAGATATCTTCCTCGTCCTTCCCTTGAAGTTGAAGCTTTGTGCTTCAAATACTGGATGGAAAGCATCTATCCCTGAAAAAAAGGGACCTGAGTTGTTTGAAATTACCAGAACTATATCTGCCTTGTCAAACTATGTTAAGATGCAAATACCCTTGTAGAACATCCACATAATTACGAAAGAGATGTATATTCTAATTTTTAGAACATATGTCGAAATGATAATAATTAGCTATGTTTTTTACAAGGCTGGCAACATCAATTTAGTTGCTTTAGTCTTCGACTACAGAAGAAAGCTTAGAATGACCCTGGCACTTTGTTGCATTTTTAATCTACCTTTGTCGTATTTTTTATTCCTTAACATGGTACCTAGCCTAACATGTAGTACCTAGCACGGAAAGAATATTACAAAACTTTTCCACTGATTGTTTTCTTTTAAAGTTGTTCATGGCATGACATCAAAGGGACTGAAAATATCAATATACCCCGATGGTGAGTGAATTCTTTCTATTCTAAGACCAAAAGGAAGTAAATATTGTTTTTTCAACACTAAAAAAACCTTTTTAGGGAGGGGCTATAGTACACTGCATCAGGATTGAATGATCAGAAGTTTACCACGGGAAGACGAATATTTAAGTTTTGCTTTGAGCTAATTACATTCGGGACAGCAATTTGATTTTGCAGTTTGACTTTATTTTGAAATATTAATTATAGTTAATCTATAAAAAAGAACAGTCTTTTAATGTCTAGGTGAGATCTATACGCTTGGAAGAGACAAGCGTGGCTGGGATGAACGTTTAAAATAACTAAATGCATATTTAACTCGCCAAAAATGTCGAAAAAGGTCCTTTGTTCTTGGAGTAGCCAAGTAAATGTTCGATGAGTATCTTATATGAATCAATATAGCTTGAAAACATGATTTTTCTTCTATTAAAGTTTTTTTAGTCTTGAAATAAACTAGGTAATATGAGAGGGAAGTCAAATGAGCCAAAATAAGGGTTAAAAACAAAAAACACCAGAGAAGTTCTTTTGACCACAGAAGAAGCTAGCAGACGTTAGGAGATTTCGAATACCACTAAATAATGCTAGAAAACCAAAAAAAGTCTAAAAATCGGTTTTGGTTTTATAAGAAACTAGGTGGTGAAGGAGGAACGTTGAATGAGACTAAATAACTCTGGAACATATTAAAAACACTGAAAAGGAATTCTGGTCATGGAATAAGTAGAGAATTTATTATGGGAGAGTCGAATGAAGGTAAATAAAGGCTGGAAGACATTAAAAGCTTCAGAAAAATTTTTTCTTTCTTTAAATATACTTGAAGATATTAAAGAAGCGTTACATAGGACTAAACACGAATAGAACACGGCAATAAAATTAGAAAAGGGGTTTGTAGTCGAAATAGCCTAAAAGATGCTGGAAAAGCAACAGATAGCGCTAAATGGGTACTGAAGACAATACAAACGTTAAAAATGATCTATTAGTAGGACAGAATACTAAACTTTCATTGAAATTAAAATTAGGCGTAGTTGAAATGAACAGCCTCGGTAAAAGCCTTATGAGGCTTGAAGATCTGTTTTAGGACACTTAATAAGGATTAAATATACTAATTATTTCAGAAAAGGTCTTTCGTGTTGGAATAGTCAAAAAGATAAGAGGATCAATAAATGGGTCTTAAATACGGCTAAAAGAAATAGAAAATGTCGTAAAACTGGCTAGAAGATCTTACAGGAACGTTGATGCAAGTAAAAGAAGGTCAAACACTCTAAAACCTCTGAAAAAATTGTTTCGTCCAAGAATACCCTAGGAATGATTGAAAATAATTGAATAGTACTGAGTAGAGGTGGAACCCTTTAAAAGTGTCAACAAAGGTCTTTTTGTCTTGAAATATGCTAGAATAAATTGGAGAAACGTTAAACGCAAGTAAATAAGGCTGGAGTACATCAAATCTTGTCAAAAGGTCTCAGGGCCTTGAAATAGGCCAAGAGATTACAGAAAAGACACGAATCTGGCTAAAAGTGGAGGTTGCATACTAATAATCTAATGAGTAAAGACGAAACCCTCACAGACATCTGTTTAAGATTTTTAATTCAATTTTTGTTACAGGTAGTAACAGTTTTTCACTGTTTTTGCTTAATTCGCCCTATTTTCAATTTTGTTGACAAGTAATTCTATATTCTTTCTTGTTTATTTATTTTTCCTCAAGCTGAGTTTATTGGTTTTGCCTGGATAAATTATACAATTTAACTTCTTAGATTTAAATATCACTTATTCAATTATAGTACAAATGTTTTTGACACAAAATTTTCCCATTGTTTTTGTTTGGATATATTATCTACATTTTCAATTTACAGAGATAAAATTTAATATTTTTAATATTAATTGACTAAACAAGCACATAATCAATAAAATCCTTTCAATTATATGATTCATTTATTTTCCTTTTTTTAGAATGAATTTAAGTTTCCTCAATTTTTGTCAGAGAAATTAACTGATTTTCAATTTTCATTTAGTAATATAAAGATTTTACAATTTTGTCAAATAAAATCATTCTTTTGATGTCTTTTGGCACAAAATATTCATATATTGTTGATGCTGTTTTCCACTTTAACATTGTTTCATTTTTGTATTTACAACTTTCCGTTTTCTTTGTAGAGGAAATTCGAAATTTTTTCAATTTCTGTCGACCGAATTCGCATTTTTTTTAATTTTTCATTTATTTAGTTTTCTCAAATAACTAGTTAAGTAGCTATTTTGTTCAAATTAGACTGGTTTCATAGGCAGCATAACCTAAATTGACGTCAATTAAACCCCACCTAATTCAAACTTTTCTATAACCCCAAGAATAATTCTATTTTAACAAGTAAGCAAACGTGAACAATATATATATATATATATATATATATATATATATATATATATATATATATATATATATATATATATATATATATATATATTATTTGTTTGTAGTAAAAACTATATATTACATGTTTCAAGGATTTCAAAAAGTTTCAAATAGTTTCAAAAATCCTTGAAACATAATAGTGTTTGTGGGGGAATTTTCGGGTTAAAATCTATCAATAGACTGGTGGCAGAAAGTGGCTAGGAGAGAATTTTCAAGAGAAGCGTCTACGAGGGAGGTTTTCGGGACGACTTTCTTGAATTTTGCTTTCAAAACACAATTTTTATTAATTCAGCAGAAGGATTTTCTTTGTAGAACCTATCTTAACGAATTTTTAACAGTGGATTCTAAAGCTTCAATATTGTATTATATATTTAACTATTTATTTTTTCCCATTGGCTATTCATTTGGAAGGGCTGGTCTCATAAACTTTAAAGGTGTCTCATACATTTGGAAATTTAAATTTCTAGTTCCTTTTTTAACATTCAAAATTGATGAGTAGGCAATTATCCCCCAATGCTCTTTTTCCCAATATGCATCAGATAAAAGACATGATTTTGAGAAAGCCAGGATCGTGAAAACAGTTCAATTGACATATAACAATAACTCCAGTGTTGACAGAGGCCCAGCCCCACAAGGGAATGGGAGAAAGCATTTGAAGGTATACTCTCGGGGTATACATGACTCTTATTGTAGTGATGCTTATAAAAGCTTCAGAGAGTACTCATTTGATAAGAATTTAAAATTTTAACTCATTTTGAAGAGTCAACTGGGATTAGCGGGCTGCTAGTCCCACCTCCCTCCCACACCCCTTTTCCCCAATTTTCCAAAGAAAATGAGACAGCTTTTTTTGAATAGTCCATAGGTCAGACAAAAGCTCCTTTGTCGAAGCAACCCCCTAGGGCCCAGGAGCAGGTGTTGTAAACTATGCTCCTGGAGCATATATGGAGGAGCTGCTCGTAAAGAATTCAAGGAGGGTTCGTTTGATTGGAAATTTATTGTTCTAATTCACTAATTAAGAGTCAAAAGTAATCAGAGGGTAGTTAGTTCTCCTTCCACGCCTTTTTCTCCGAATTGCATCAGATAAGAACGTTTATGTAGCCATTTTATTAAAAATAGTTCAAAGATCAAATAAGAAAATCCGTTGTCGACACAAACCTGGTGCCCAGAGGCAGGCGGTGTAAATAATTCTATATGTGTATATATGACTCTTATGGAAAGGATGCTCGTATAACTTTCAAAGAACGCTCATTTGATTAAAGATTAAATCTTCGAGTTCACTTTTTATAAGTAAAAAAAGATCCAAAGGCAACTAGCCCAACCTCCATGCACACCTTTTTTTGCCCATACCATCGTATAAATTTTTGTGGATACCCATTTTTTAAAATATATCAAACATCAGACAATAGAAACTTCGATTTGAAACAAAACCCCAGGGCATAGAATCAGGTGTCCTGAGGGCATACATGGTTCTTATAGAAGAGATGCTCATTTAATTTTCAGAAAAAGATCATTTGATTGGAAATTGAACGTTCTCTATATGAGTCAAAAAAGATCGAAGGGCAACTACCCCCCCTTGCACCCTTTTTTCTCCAAATACTTCAGTTAAATTTTTTTTAAATAGTTCATCTTATATACATGGTTCAACGGTCAGATAAAAAAGAATCTCTGGTGTTGAAAAAACCCCTGGGTCCCAGGGACGGATGTTTTCAGTTATTTCCCTGGAGCATATATCATTCTCATACGGAGAATGATTTTATAAGCTTCAGACACGGCTCATTTGATTGGGAATTGATAGTTTTATTTGACTTTTTAAGAGTAAAAAAAAGTATTTCGTTAATAAGAAGAAAGCCCCTTTCATAGAAAATTCTCTTCCCCCAGGAAAAACTCCCCCATGAAATGATCCTTCCATATAATCCTTTCCCTTTAACCCCTCAGCGAAAAACTCCCCGCAAAAAATGTGTATGTACTTCTCAGTAGCCAATACAATTTGCAAACAGTGGGCACAATTCATAACCTGAAGCCCTTCCCCCGGGGACTCTTGGGGATTAAGTCGTTTACAGAGACATAGTTATTTGATTTTTTTCACTATGCTGAACCAAATGACTATCTTAACATTTTCATCCATTGACTTTGAGAAAAAATTAGCTTGGAAGGACGCCTAGTTCCCCTCCAATTTTTCTCACTTAAAATGGGCATTAGAGATTTAATTACCATTTGAATTAGCCTTCTCTTGACATTCTAGGACAACTGGGTCAATACAATCACACCTGAAAAAGAATAAACACGCATATGTGATCTTTCTTCCGGCAAAAATACAAAATCCACATTTTTGTAGATAGAACCTTGAAACGTCGGAAATAGAGACTTTTCATAAGCTATATCCTACGTTATGATTTTCATCAAAATTATATTACTTTTAGGGTATTTTCTCCCTTTTTCGGTAATACGGAAAATTCTACTAGACTTTTAACGTTTGATGGGTAGTACTGCAATAGTTGAAACTATTTATATACATAAATATATATATATATATATATATATATATATATATATATATATATATATATATATATATATATATATATGACGTAATTACGGCCATTGCTGGGGTATTGCCAATTTCTTTCCGAGCGACTGAGCTAGCGTCATTGCGCTATGCGGAAAAATGCCGTCCAAGTCACTGGCCAAATTTCACTTCTCCTGAATTCCCCCTTTCTAAACGCTCATCCAATCATAGTACTTTCACTGATGAATCATTAGTAGATATCTTAGGCCTTTCGACAGTACGAGAAATCCATACTTCAACTTTTCATATTAATAGAAAGGCATTGAAAAATATACTTTACGGACGAGGGTATGAAGAATTTAAGAATAAAGTTAGTTCTTGGAAAATTCGCTTTTTTGCTTCAACAGAAGATTTATTAGCTGTTTGCAAAGTTCAGCCCTTCTACCATCTGACGCAGATTATTACGGGTCATTACAGGCTAAATTTCTTTCTTCACCGAATAAACAAAATTAATACGGAGTTGTGCCTTTGTGGTGTAAATGAAACTTGTTCCCATTTTCTGTTTGAGTGCCCTATTTTTGTTCGTGAACGTTTAGAATTAATATTTCACCTTAATACTATCAATGTTCCTTTTCTGTTTAATCTTGATTTGATTTTTAAATTTAGGAATGCTAGAAATATTTTACTGGAATACATAAGAAAAACTAAACGTTTGGATTTGGGGTTATAATCTTATTTAAAAATATGTGGATTTTTTTTTATGTCTGATGACGGAATTCAGTGTGTATTATTTAGTTTGTCTTTTTTGTTTTTGTTTTCTCTTGTTTAGTTAGATCGTATGTACAAAATTATGTGTTTTGTAGTTTATTTTAGATGTTTAGTTTTGTTTCTTTGTTAGTCGTGAAATGCCGTAAGGCTAATTTTTTTTTCTTTTTCTTTTTGTCCATAGTGTTTAGCTTTAGAATAGAAAGTGAAATACTTTTTGTAAGTTGAATCACTAAATAAATTCATTCATATAATATATATATATATATATATATATATATATATATATATATATATATATATATATATATATATATATATATATATATATATATATATATATATATATATATATATATATATATATATATATATATATATGATGAAAAGAGAAATCACCAATGCAACAGCACAAAAAAAAGACAGAAGGAGAAAAGGAAGACTGTTTTCCTAAATTAGTGATTAATATAGACCAGCACTTGAATGAGGCCTTAACCCTACTCATCCATACAATCAAATAGGTCAAAGAGCATAGCCATACACAATCAACCATAAAGAATATTTCATGGACAGGCAGTCATGTTTTCAATAGGTATAAGTCGTCATTTACCAAACAATAGAAAAAATAATAAAGACAAATAATTCAGGGGCAACAACCCAACACAAGGGCTCATCAGGAGAATATACTGCCCTATATAGGGTTTCGCCACTTTAAAATCCCTACCCAGGCAAGTGATGTGGCTACCACAGAATATCCATGGCATCCCCGTGTCAGGTATCACCCCCAAAATACATGCCTAGGAAAGAAAAAAAGATAGCAAATATAAAACAACCAAGTAACACAAAAACAAGCTTATCCTGTTAATATGTCCCTCTTTTTAGCAACAACAGGTAAACTAAATATAATAAATTTTACCAAATCACAAATATTAACACATTCCAAAAAACCTGTATGAACTAAACAATTATAGAATTTATCTTTACCATGTGGCTAATTTTAAAAAATATCCGCTCAATTAGAAACACAATTAAAAATAAATGGCGCTGCAACAACATTTCTTGAACCTCCGAAATTAGTTAACAATTTCTTTAAGTATTTCTAGATAATACTTTTGATATTTATATAAAAGTTCGTTATAATGAAAATTAAATTTTTTAAGTTGCCAAGTTAATTTATTTGCAGAGAAATCTCTTGATATCAATTTTTGGCTTAAGATTTTACATCTATTTTTAAAATCAATTTAATTACTACAAATCCTTGCATAACGAAGTAACTGTGAGAAAAATGCTGAATATATGATATTTGAGTGTATATTACTTTCAGGAAATGAGAAACTAATCACTTCAAAATCAAAATCATCCGTTTTATTATACATTTTAAAACTTAATTTATTTTTATCACATATATTAATATTTAAATCTAAGGAATGATCTTCATGATCATTGCCATGACTAGGTTCAAGAATAAGCCCTGATGTATATATATTTTTAGAAATATCAATGAAATTCTTACAATTTAACACCAAAATTTCATTTAAATATTTTTTTATTTGACAAAACATGTTTTAAATTAATTGGATTATTCTTATCCATCATATATTTATATTCTAGTTGACTTAAAAACAAGTCAGCTATGAATGGGCTGGCATTCCCCCCCCCATGAGAATTCTCACAATTTGCTTGTACAAATCACCACAAAATCTTATATAAGTATTGCATAAAACACATTCTAATAACTGAAAATTCTATCCAAGCTGTAACATCTCAAGTTAATTGTAGTATTAAAGCAATTTATCAATATAGCTTTATAATTATAAGTGTCTATTTTTAAGAACCTTTTACTAAATAAGAGGAAAGATTTCTTGATAACAGTTTTTAAATTATAAAACACCACATCAAGTGATAAATTAGTACACATTGTCGCAAAATCGAAAGACTCAATTCCTTTAGCTGAAACCATTGTTAAAGAATCTATCACCTGCAGTGAATTATTAACACTCCAATTAAGATTAAAATTCGATAATTTTTTAATACCAGAACAATAGGTTTTAAGTTTATTTACAATTTCCTTTAAAACTAAAGAGAGGTCACTAGCAGCAATGCGGGTTGAACATTTAGCTGCTCCAGCAATAAACCGTGGTTTAGGGAGATTCTTATGAAATTTCACAGTCAAACATATGAAAGGGAACTTTTTATTATTGTCATTTATTTTAATATTAAATTTTTCAAAAAGTATTTCTTTAGTCTTTTCAATCAAATTCTCATCCTCTATATTTACCTTTTCGTAAACATTAGTTGTGCATAACTCCCTTTTTAAGATATCACAATACAGCTTCTGACAAATTATGGCAAAATTATTATTAGTTTTATCCACTGGCACAATTACAAATTCATTCTTTAGATTAGCAATTGCTTGTTTAATCTTCGCATTATAAAATAATGATTTATTGTTACTGTTTTTTAAGTTAGAATATATTTTATTTCTTATTCTACTAATAATTAAATTCTTCCAACTTTGAAAACTCTCTTTATTTTTATTTTCTTTCTTACACCACTTATCAATAAATAAATCAAAATCATTTCCCAATCCATCAAGAAAGCTCGATGGCTTCAGATGATGAGAAAGTCGGAAATTAGCCCCTTTATTCATTATAATTTGAAGATCATCTTGCTTTATTATTGACAAGTCCCCTGTTATACATGTTTGTAAGTAGGATTTACAAATGGGCCAAGTTGTTTACGATTACAAACCGGTTTCCAATTTATATCACTATGTAATCTTTTAAGTATTAAATTATAATTAAAAATAATTTGCCCAATAGCTTTTCTAGCTTTTCTATTTATTTTTCTATTCTATTTTTCTAGCTTTTCTATTTATAAGTTGAAACTGAACTATCATTATAATTCAAATTACTGGGAAGGGCCTGCTTCACATTCCACTGATTTAAAATTTTTGGTAAATTAATATCTTCAATCTGCTTTCAAGTAAAATCAATAGGTAAATATAATCTGTTATCCTTATTACTGATCTTATCAAACTTTTTCTTTTTTGAAATAAATTTCGTTTTAGTTAGAATGCAAATTGTATCATATATTACTTTAAAATTATAATCAAGAGCTGTGTTGTTCTTAACAATCCAGAAAAGTTCTATTAAATTCCTCTTGGATAAATTATTTAGACATTTTATTACAGAAATCATACCCCTAAATTCAAGTAGCTGGCACAGATCTATAAAAAGCATATGTACATCTAATTCCTTTTGTTCTATTATTTTTTCTATGTCCTCTCGATCGTTTTTTACGTTTAGTAGGACAGG